>NC_092054.1:21932591-22132750 GCF_003086295.3 Arachis hypogaea
TTGGTGTAAAATAGACTTAATGGCAGCAAGTTCAGAAATGGAATTACCAGTGAGAACAATGTCGTCAACATAGACTAAAAGGATAGAAATTTGATCACCGATGAATTTGACAAATAAACTATAATCACATGAGGTCTGCTGATATCCATGAGATAGCAAAAGATGAGAAAGTTTGTCATACCACATACGACTAGATTGTCGTAAACCATACAGTGACTTTAATAGCTTACAGCATTGATTCGGTTGAGGAGATATAAATCCGGGTGGCAGAGTCATATAAACATCCTCAGAAAGATGCCCATGTAAGAAAGCATTATTGACATCCAACTGATGTATAGGCCAATGCTTCATAGAGGCCAATGCCAAAACTAATCTGATAGTGGCAGGCTTGACAACAGGGGAGAAAGTTTCCAAAAAATCAACACCTTCAGTTTGAGTGAACCCTTTAGCCACAAGGCATGCTTTATATCAATCAACTGAACCATCAGGCTTGCGTTTGATGCGATAGACCCATTTACAGCCAACCGGCTTAACCCCTGCAGGGCAATCAACAAGACGCCAAGTTTTGTTCAGCTCAGGAGCATCCAACTCATCTTTCATAGCACTACGCCAATTAGAGTGTTGATTGGCGTCCTTAAAAGACTTTGGCTCAACGTCAGAATGTAGAGATAAAAGAAACTTTTTATGTGAAGATGAAAGAGAAGAAAAAGACATGACTGAAGATAAAGGATACTTGCACTTTGAGGGAATTGATTTGTAGAGATGAGAGAGGAATTACACAAGTAATCAGAGAGATATGCTGGAGGTCGGTGAGGCCGGTCGGAATGACGAGGATAGGGTTACTCAGGTGGTGAAGAAGGTGACGGGGGATTAGAAGATGATGGTGGACTGGTGTCTAGTGTTGAAAGTGATTCGGTGGTCATGGGTTCAACTTGGTTAGGAAACGATAGTGAGGAAGAAGGAGAGGTTGTTGGAGAAAATAAAGAACTAGGTGGAGTTGGGTCAATGGGTATAGGTGAGGGTTCAACTGGAAGGCTAACTGAATCTTATTTTTGAGAAGGTGTGTTTGGCAATGTTGGGATGAGTGTCTGGAATTGGACATTTTTTGTGACTAAGGGCAAGATCTTTTCATAAAAAATCACGTTTCTAGAAATCTCAATTCTTTTATCTTCTAAAACATAAACAATATACCCTTTAAAACCAGATTGAAAGCCAATAAATACAGCCTTTTTTGGCTCTTGGATCAAATTTTGATCTATTTGCCATTTGGGTAGAAACAAAACATAAGCATCCAAAAACTTTAATGTCATGATAATTTGGTGGATGATTGAATAAAATCTCAAATGGTGTTTTAAAATTAATTGCGGATGATGAAACTCTATTAAGTAAATAAACAGCATGTCTAACAGCATAAGACCAAAAAGATGATGGTAAATTAGATTGAAACATAAGAGCACGAGCTATATTCAAAATATGTTGATGCTTGCGTTCTACCCTTCCATTTTGTTGAGGAGTTTCAATACAACTACGTTGATGAATAATGCCCTTTGAAGCATAAAAATCAGGTAAAATAAATTCTGGTCCATTATCGGAACGAATAGTTTTGACTTTGGAGTTGAATTGTGTTTCAATTAAAGTAATAAAATTTTTTATTTGATTCTGTACTTCTCCTTTTGATTTTAATAAAGTAACCCATGTAAAGCGGCTAAAATCATCAACAATAGTAAAAAAATATTTATGATTATGAATAGAATCTTGTCGAAACGGACCCCAAATATCAAAGTGTAATAAATCAAAACTTGCATTGGCTTTGTTAAAACTTTGAGAAAATGAAAGTTTCTTTTGTTTAGAAAGATGACAAATGTCACAAGCCTCATCATGATGCATAGAGATAAAAGGAAATTGTTTATGTAAATGATTAAGTCTTTGCCCAGAAAGGTGTCCTAAACAAAAATGCCATATATTGGAAGGTGTAATGGGTGGAGATTGGATGGAATTTATGGAGTGTGTAGTGGATGAATTTTTACCGAAATTGGGTTCAAAGACATATAATCCCTCTCTCATTCTGGCCAAATCAATTGTCCCCAAATTGTTGCTCTGTAGAGTGCAAGAAGAAGATGAAAAAGTGAGTTCACATATGAGTGCTGAAGTAATTTTTGAAACAAAGATAATATTAAAGTTGAAATGAGGTAAATAAAGAACATCATGAAGAACCAAGGATGGTGAAAATTGAACGATGCCTTTATAAGAAACAGTAGTTCGAGAACCATTTGGTAAATGAACAATAATAGGAGAAATTTGTGTGTAAGAAATAAACCAAGACAAATTTGATGCAATGTGATCTGTGGCACCAGAATCAATGATCCAAGTATTCAAGAATGAATCTTGATTTGAAGAATTGTTAACAGTAGAAAAGGTATTGAAAGAACAAAGATAATGAGTAGTTGGACTTGGCAGAAGCTCAAGTTGGTTTGAAGGACGAGCTTCTTCATTGAAAGGAAGTGCCATGAAAGAAGAGTGTTGGGCTGACGAAAGGTCCAAAAGAGACTCCGGATGAAGTTGCTGGTGTGCCCTTTCTCCTTGATCCATGGATGTCAGCAGAGCTCAAGAGGAGCTCTGATACCATAATAAAATTGTGAAAGAATAGGAAAATAAAAGAATTGTGAAAGAAAAAGATGAAGAAATTTTATTGATTGTTGATTGAATGAATTGTAAACTATGAAGGTAAAATTAAGTATATATAGAGTATTGGCCTATGAAAGATAAAAATAAATAAAGATAAGATATAGATAAAGATAAAGATAACTATAAGATAAGATAAAGACTAAATTATCATTTAATTTGTGTATTCTGTTGGGCTGAATTTGTGGGCCGTGAGACGTCTTTATTGTTGTCATGGGCTAAGGTAGAAGAGTGGTTTAATAATCATAGATCTAAGTAACATTATTATGACCAATAAAATTTTTTCATGTTAAAAAAAAAAGCACTTAAGATTTTTAATTCCTTGTACATGATTATGTGCAAAGTTTATATGGATTGAGTGTCAGGTGCTAATTTAGAGTTGAGATGAAGAACAAGCGGTGATAAAAACTAACTATTTATAATTTAGAGATACATATACCTGAGAGTAACGAACGGTGAGTGAAATACAAAATATTAAAGATTGAGATAAAGTATGTCCTTGATAATAACAACATGTGTTACATACTTACATATTCTGACCATCTGCTATACAAATTGAACATCTATATTATTTTTTTCATAAATTACATTATCCTAAAATATTATTATAAAATTTTAACTTTGAATATATTTTATAAAAAATTGCTATTGATCCTAAATAATACTAATTAATCCTAATGGATCCTAATTATATTCTAACAGGCAAATGCCTAAATCAAATAAATCCACTATGCTTATTTCATAGAAGCTTGTCAATAAATAAAATCTGCATGAGGAATGCTAGGGGGCAGCAACTTTGTGATTTGTAACCATCAAATAGCCAATCAATGATGGTTTTAATGGTATGAGATGAATGAGATTTTATCCAATGGCTCACTTTTGTTTACTGGTTACATGCTGGCCAGAATTTAACAAAGTTGCTGGTTCCTAAACTTTTTCAATCTGCATTTAGACCAGCGCTTTACAGGAAATTAAGATAAATTGAAACTATACTTTCATAAATATTATTATTATAAATGGATAAGTAGATTGAACAATACCCAGTTTACCTTCAATCCTTTCATTGTTTTTTGGTTCATAAGCCAATGCGTATACATCAGCCTCCTTTGATCGCTCAGCAATAAGCCTTCCAACCACTCTACAAGCATTGGAGGGGAGAGAGTTTTGAAGATCCTTAGCGTTTGTGGTAGCGACAGAGATCACTTTGCTTGTTCCTCCGTGCATCACCTTAGCATGAAAAAGAACGGTCTCATGTACATATCTGTCCTCTGCTTCCATGATTTTCTGTTAGGTTTCTTTGCAGCTTCACTTTGAGATCTTCGGGTCCAAGCAGCTCGAATGAAAGAGCACCCCTACAAAACACAGATGTTGATACAAAGAGTTGATTGAGCATGGAGAAGGCGAAAGAATTAAAATTGCTTCCAATATCTAATCATTGCAATCGTCAGAATTCAAGTCAATTTCTATGAATAATTAACAACTAACAAGTAGAAATAACAATAATTATATATAGCAACATCTAGAACTTGGAAAAAAAATCAAATATGAAAGTGAAAAAGGTTCATCACTGACAAAAGAAAAGAATAAACAAAACAAATTCATCCAAACTTATATCAAAGTTTTCTGAACATGCCAATACCACCGAATAACCACTTTTCTTAGCATCTCCCTAACAATGAGTTCCTTCTATTAATAATGACAAAGCATACCAAGTGATGGAAATATGACGAAATGAACCACAGCTCCTCAAATTTTATTCAAAATCAATCCCAATAAGGCATGTGGCCATTCACATTTTCTCAAAATTTCAAACTACATATAAAATCATTATTTTAAGAAAATAATTCTCCAAGAGCATACATCTTAAGCTGAAAACGTTAACTTTATCAGACGAGGTATAAATAAATAAATTAGGAAGCGATTCACATATTCCGTGGTACTTGACATAAATACGATGTTCTGTTCATGTCAACCATTAGGATATAACATAAACAATATTAACGGTCAAGATGTTGGTAGTTGTGTTTGAGTGATCATCAAGATGATGGCGTCATGGTTGATGGGGAATTGAGACCGGTTATGCAATTAGGAGTATTAATGTCTATTCAATTTCTTTTCTACAGTAAAAAGTCGTTGTGTACTGTGAAGGTGATGTTAAGCCAAGCCGTGGTGTTAGCTTTAGCTGAGTTGTAAATTTTTTGGGCTTACTTTATTTTGTCCAAGTGTGTTTGTTGGGTTTAGGTATGTTTTTTATTATTATGAAAAAAAATTTTTTTGGGTAATGATGAACTGAATTGAGATGGATTCATGGTGAAATAGAATGAGTGTAGTTGAATACTTGTGTTAACTTTTTTATTGTACATTATGAATGGAATATCTAAATGGGTAAAGTTAAAATATTTTAAGATATTTAAAACTTAAATTAAATGAATAAATGAATAAAATATTGAGTTATTAAGTATTACAAAACACACGTCAACAAACTATAGCTCAAATAGCATATTCTTTCCATATTTACTTAGAGATTGCTGATTCGAGTCTTCTTCTCTTTGAAAAAAAAAAGTATTACGAAACATACTGAAAATGAATTTCTTCCTTATCACATTAATGAATCATTAAAATGAATATGTAATATGAAAGTAGTTTATATTAATGTGGTTTCAAAAATGGTATAAATAAAATTTTGGAGAAATAGAGATTTAAATAAAAGTATTTAAGAAGAGTTTTTAAAAGTTGGCTTATACTTATTAAAATTAAAAAATCTAATATAATTTTGTTTATTAATTAATATCTGAATTTAATTTTTATATTAATATTTATTAATACTTTTAAAATTTAAAAATTATTTTATCAAATATATTTATTATTGTTAGTATTTATTAAAAATTATTTTTAATTTAATTTACCAAATATAAATATTACATGATTAAAATAAAGTTAGTCTCTCACCACAAAAAAGCCAAGTGAAGTTAATCTAGTGGAGTTTGCATGGTAAGTAGTAGCATTGATATTTTCAATAATCATGTAAGTAATTAGCAGTAGCATTGGACTTTAAAAAAATTCTGATGGCCCAATATCTTCAAGGTTGTCATTTGTTTTGCATCCATCAACTACAAGCTGATTACCTGCTTTTAAAGTTATCCTCTTTTGACATTTTCTCTCTTTAAATATGGTTAATTTAGTCCTTTTCCATTCAATAAAAAATAAATCCTTACTGGATTGAACTTTATGTTTCATTTTCTGTGAGAGTACATGTGATAATTTTCCAATAAATTATTAGTAGTAAAACAAAGGACTTTCGCTCACATCAATCAATCATCCATCCATGAACTAAAAAAATAAATAAATAAATAAATAAAAATATATGAAACTGTAAATAAAAATGTATAGGGTTAAGGTTAACAAAAAAAACTAATTTCAGTTAATAAGAAATTTGAGGATTTTTTATTTTAATATTAAACCTAAGAGTGAATAGAGTTTTATGTTAATGTTACAAAAAATAAAATTTTACAGTATTTTAGAAATGCTGTTCTATACAAGCACAATAGACAGAACACGTATTGTACTGACAATATACAGTCTGTGTATGTATAATATGCAATCCATGTATTGTAATTTAATATTAAAACAATACAATACGTAATCTGTGTATTGTCTTTATAAATTAAAAACAATTAATCTAACAATCTGTCTTTTGCGAATTCTACAACCCCTAAAATTTTACAAAACACTGTAACTTTTAATATTAAAAAATTACACCAAATCTTATCTAATATCTAAAAAAATGAATCCAAATTTAGTTTAGATTAGTAAACCAAACTAATTTTAAATAAGGAAACCAGTTATTAACGGGTTACAAAAGTAGTAAGGCAGTTTTAAAAATAAAATCCAATTTTAAAAAGGTAATCAATTTTTTCATTTAAAAATCATTTTTTTTTTTAATTTAAAACCAGATTTTGCATTTAAAAACCAGTTTTATGTAAAATCAATTTTAACTTATAAGACAATTTTTGACATTTTAACAAGTCAGTTTAGCCTTTTTACCATTATAAAATTGGTTTAAATCTATAAACCAATTTTTTACCCTTTTAAATGAAAGATCATCGGGTCATATTATAAATAGACATGAAGAATATATCAATTTAGATGCACATTCTGAAAAATTGCTAGTATCATATTGAAAGCAGCATAGCCACAACAAATTATGAAGTATTTTTCTTAACAAATCTAAACACCTATTTCTTTTCCAATTCTTTCCTTTAAAGATGGTTAAAAATATAACTATATATTAATGTTACCTTTTACTATAAATTTAAGCTTAAGTTTTTGAGATAACTGAAAGACGAGAGTTCGATCATTGGTAATTCAAAAGTGAAAAAAATAGTATAAGATAAAAGAAACGAAAAAAGAACGTCTATGCAAAAATCAAACAAACCAAAAAAAGTCCTTGCTTAAAGAAAAATATTAAAAATATAACCATTAATATTGTTTTCCCTATCGGTAGGGACGGATATATTCACAAGACAGTAGAGGCAACTATCCAAGTGAAATTGCAAAAAGTAGTGAGTAGTTCTTAATGAAATACCATAGTTGATCCCACTACATAATTAATTTTGCCTCCACCCCCAAATCTCAAAATCTCTTTCTTCTTTCCTTTTTCAATTTTCTTCCTTTGCTCTAGCCTCCGCCCTCCAGGCTCCAGAGATACTATCGCCATTCCGCGTCTCCGCTAATGTGGCAGTGTCACTGGCCCATTATCGCTGACATTGCTACTCTGTTCAGTATTTCTCCCACGTGGCTCTGTCGGTTTCTCCTTGTATCACCGCGATTCTCCCGCGTGGTTCCATCGATTTCTCCTTGCATTGCCTCCGCACCGCGTCTGGTGGTTCTGCCTTCTTTCTGCATAACTGTGTTCCTCTTTTGCATCATTGGTTATGATTTGTGTGGTTCTGCCGCTGCGTTCCTTCCTTCGGCAGTTCGGCATCCGATTTTGCCTTCTTCTTCAACAAACATCAATCCTCTTCTGGTTCTTCATTCTTATTCTACGATCCTCTTCTCTGTTCAGTGTTCAGTCTTCAGCAGTTCAAGTGTTCAACCTTCGTCCTGCTGTTGTTGCTGCTGGGCACCACACTGCTACTGGCTTCTGCCTCTTGGAGTTCAGTAGTTCAGTCTTGGACTCTTGGTACTCATGAATCACCGAAACCGATATCTACTTGCTTAGTTGCTTTGTTGCTTTGTTGCTTAGTTAGTTAGTTGCTTCGTTCAGTTCATTGCTTATTTGCTTCATTGTTTGATAATTGATATAGTTGGTTTGGTAATTATGATTGAATTTATTTTGATGATGTAATTGCTAATTTAGTTTCATTAATTTGTTTGTTAATTATTTTTTTGTATTGAGTTATTTTGAATTAGGAATGTGGGATATTATTAGTTGCTGCTGTTGCCTGTTGGAAATTAATTTAGATGGCACATGTCTGTCAATTTTTTATTTATAATTTCATATTAAACTTTTTAATTTGTGTAGAATTGTGAATTAATTTAATTAATTAATTAACTTAGGTTTATAATTTTATCCTATTAGTAATGGAGAAATATTTCAAAAGAATTTTATCATTGGTGATTGGATCCCAAAACAATTCATCAACCTCTTCTAACAAAATGAGGTTTTTAGAATTCGAAGTAGAGAGTCTTATAGCAGATCCAGGACAATGACTAAAGATTTTAAGTTATCATCCGAATGACAGAGACAAAGTTAGATATGCATATGTAAAAAGGTCCTTGTCAACCATAGACTCATGATTTTTTGCAAACTGCTTGTGGTTCTTCTTTTCGAAGATTTAATACTAATTTGCTTGATGATTATGGCAATCGACTAAAGTATAGTATATCAAAAGATGCTATTTTTTTGTCTTTGTTATTATTTTATGAAACTTGAGACTGAAGGTGGTGATACTTTTGTAACTAATGACTTTTCAAATTGAAAAAAAAGGAGAGATTACAAACTCATGTTGGGATTCATGATAGTGCTCATAATCAAGTTTGGAGAAAATGTGAAGAATTTATGAAGCCAAAACAACGCATTAGTGCTGCTATCGAAAAACAATCTGAGCAAGCTAAAAAGAATTGTCAAATTCATTTGACAGCCACAATTAATTGTATTAGATTTCTTTTGAGACAAGGATTGGCCTTTCGTGGTAATGATGAGATAGATGATTCTGTTAATTAAAGAAATTTTTTGGAACTTCTAAACTTTCTTGCGCAACTAATTGAAGAGATTGATCATGCTTTCAAAAATGCTAGTAGGAATCTCAAACTAAGAGCGCCCTCAATTCAAAAAGAGATTGTAAGAGCTGCTACAGTGAAATGATAAAAGTTATTGTTAATGATCTTGGGGATGAATTGTTTGTTGTGTTGGTTGATGAAGTCTGCGACATTTCTATTAAGGAGCAAATGTCAGTTTGTTTAAGGTATGTGAACAAAGAAGGACAAGTTAGGGAGCATTTTTTTGGTCTTGTTCATCTTTTTAATACCAATACTTTATCTCTAAAATTAACATTAGAGTCATTATTAGAAACATATAATTTAAGTTTATCAAGAGTACGTAGTCAAAGATATAATGGTGCAAGTAATATACGAGGAGAATTTAATGGTTTGAAATCTTTGATATTGAAAGAAAATTCTTATGCTTTCTATGTACATTATATTTTTTTGCCCACCAACTTCAGTTAGCTCTTGTAACGGTTGCAAAAAAATAAGTTAAAATTTCTTTGCTTTTTAATTTATTAACCAATTTGTGCAATGTTGTTGGAGCTTCGTGTAAACGAAGAGATATGCTTTGTGATGATAACTAAGACAATTGAAGCATTACAAAGTGAAAAAATTCTAGTGGACGTGGTTTGAATCAAGAAATAGCTTTAAAAAGAGTTGGAGACACTAGATGGGGTTCACACTATGGAACTATACTTAGATTAATTTCTTTGTTTTCTTCCGTAGTCAATATTCTTGAATATGTTGAGGAAGATAGAAATAATTTAGAACAAAAAGCTAAAGTATGTCATTTATTGAATGTCATTCAATCCTTTGAATTCATTTTCAACTTACACTTGATGAAAAATATCTTGAGAGTTACTAATGAATTATCTCAAACATTAAAAAGGAATGATCAAGAGATTGTAAATGCTATGGTATTGGTTAAAGTGTCTAAGCAATGATTGCGAACTATAAGAGATGATGGTTAGTCTCTTTTACTTGACGAAGTCTCGTTGTTTTGTGACAAACATAATATTACTATTCCAAAAATAGATGATATATTTGTATCACAAGGAAGATCAAGACACAAATCTCAAAAGATCTCAAATTTGCATCATTTTCAAGTTGAGATATTCTATCAAGTATTTGATAGACAACTTCAAAAACTCAATAATCATTTTACAGAGGTGAATACTGAATTGCTTCTTTGTATAGCTTGTTTGAATCCACAACACTCATTTCTTGTGTTTGATAAGGAGAAGTTGATCCAGTTAGCTCAATTCTATCTATTATAATTTTTTTCTACTCAACTTTTGGCACTTGATAGTCAATTTGAGAACTTCATATTAGATGTACGATCTGATGATCAATTCTCAAACTTAAATGTGATTGGTACTCTTTTTCAGAAATTACTTGAGACTCGAAAAAATATTGTTTATCCATTGGTGTTTTTTTTTTTTTTTTTTTGAAGTTAGCTTTAGTTTTGCCCATAGCAACTGCATCAGTTGAAAGAACTTTTTTTTTTTACTATAAATGTCATAAAGAGTCAGCTTCATCATTGTATAGGAGATAAATTTTTAAATGATTATTTAGTGACATATATAGAAAGAGAGACATTTGATTGTATTGATAATGAAAGATTATTCAATCTTTTCAAAATATAAAATTTAGAAGAATGGTGTAACACCCTACCACATAGAGCTTTACACCTAGGACGTAAATCAGAGGTGGCGAGGTGCTACGACCTCTAAAAATAAAAATACTTATATATTATAGTTGGAAGAAATTGTAACTAGGAGTCATGAAAAAGTGAGCTAAACAAAAGCGTAACAGAAATCACGTCACACTCGAACAGTTAAGCTTAAAACGGACATGCAAGATTGAAAGGAAGGATAAACTAAATATATCAAACAGAATTCCAAAAGATATAATTATCAAGCTAATGACTCGATCTGCGAAGTTAAAGTCGGTCAGAGTATATATACATACATATATAACCCAAAAACAGCCCAAGAGACTTGATACATACACCAGTTTCTCCAAGTTGACATCTAGGAGGGACAAAACATAAAAGATAAATAGAGGAGAATCTATATACATATATACAAAGCATAAAACAAAATACAGTAATCCTAAAATAACCAACTTCGCTTGCAGAGAAAACTCCAAACGCTCACCGAGGTGCCTCTCGACCTGTATCTGAAAACAACAATATATGTATAGAATGAGAATCGGGAGTTCTCAGTATGGTAAAGGTGCCGACGTACATATTGTGTAAGGTTCTGGAAAAGCCAAAGGCAATCTTAGAACTCCGACACTCAGATTTAAAACTTAGAGTTATAAATTAAACCAGAAATCAAGTAAACTATCTAAGGTGGAATAACCATCGTCACACCTTCACCACACGATGGATCTCTCAGTTGTAGAGACATATAATACAGACAAGAAAAACACAGATAGGATGTAATTACAGCAAATAGCTCAGATAACAATTAATAACATTTAAGCAATTAGGCAAACCAAAATAATGCACACTCAAACAAATCATATAAATTCACATGATGCAAGCCTCTCCTACTGGCCGTGAGCTCATACGTTGGTTAAACTGCCAGAACCCGACAGATTTGGTAGCTAACCCGGATATTATCTCTAGGTTGCGCATCCCTAGAAGAAACACAAACGAAGGAGAGTACCTTTCCACCTTTTTCTGGAGGAATTACGAAGGAGAGTACTTTTCCATATCAAAGGAGTGTGCCTTTCCACCTTGCAACGAGAGAAAAACGTGAGAGAACAATACAAAAGAGAGTGTCTTTTCACCTTCCCCATATCCACATCATGACAAGAGAGGAAATCCTTCATCCTCAACTTGCCAACCTCGTGAGCGGGATAAAACCTCCAACCTCACTGCAAGCGGGATAAAATCATTATCCCCACAAATTCACGATGCACTGAGAAAGCGGGACTACGTCACCGTCCTTGCCAGGCAATCAATAAACTTTAAATTAACAATCACAAATCATACCTCATCATTTTCATCAGAATCAACCATCATAGTTTTCCATACATCAGAATCAGCATTCTGGGCGTTTAACGCCAGAAAAGGGTATCTGGCGTCTGGTTGGCGTTAAACGCCAGAAATGGCAGACAAACTGGCGTTTAACGCCAGAAAAGGGTGTCTGGCTGGCGTTAAACGCCAGAAAGGGGCAGCAGACTGGCGTTTAATGCCAGGAAAGGTAGTAGAGCTGGCGTTAAACGCCAGATTTGGCACACAGTGGGCGTTTAAATGCCAGAATAGTGTAGGGAACAGAATTCCTTGACACCTCAGGATCTGTGGATCCCACAGGATCCCCACCTACCCCACCTCTTCTTCTATCCTCTTCACACCTTGCCATAACACTCTTCCCCAAATACCCTTGACCAATCCAATCAATACCTCTTCCCCAAATACACTTCACCTATCAAATCCTACCCTCTTCTCCATACTCTCTTCACCACTCACATCCATCCATCATAAAACCCCACCTACCTCACCATTCAAATTCAAACCATTTCCCTCTCAAACCCACCCCTTCATAATTGAATTTCCCCTCTTTTTTACCCTATAAATACCCATCCTTACCACTTTCAATTTCACACATCTTACACACTCCTACCCCCCTTGGCCGAACCTAACACACACCTCCATCTCCCCCATTTCTTCTGCTTCTCCTCCTTTCTTTCTTCTTTTGCTCGAGGACGAGCAAACATTTTAAGTTTGGTGTGGAAAAAGCTCTGCTTTTTTTTTTCCATAACCATTAATGGCACCAAAGGCCGGAGAAACCTCTAGAAAGAGGAAAGGGAAGGCAATTGCTTCCACCTCCGAGTCATGGGAGATGGAGAGATTCATCTCAAAGGTCCATCAAGACCACTTCTATAAAGTTGTGGCCAAGAAAAAGGTGATCCCCGAGGTCCCCTTCATGCTAAAAAAGAGTGAATATCAGGAGATCCTCATCCTTTCACTAAAAGAATCAACTTTGATCAAAGGTTAGACCAAGTCCTCATGGACATCTGTGTGGAAGGAGCTCAATGGAAAAGAGACTCAAGAAGCAAGCCGGTTCAATTGAGAAGGCCTGACCTCAAACCCGTGGCTAGAGGATGGTTGGAGTTCATCCAACGCTCTATCATTCCTACTAGCAACCGGTCTGAAGTTACTGTGGACCAGGCTATCATGATTCATAGTATCATGATTAGAGAGGAAGTGGAAGTTTATGAGATCATATCTCTAGAACTATACAAGGTGGCTGACAAGCCTTCCACTTTGGCAAGGAGAGCCTTTCCTCATCTCATCTGTCACCTATGCAATTCAGTTGGAGTGTCATAGAGGAAGACACCCTTATTGAAGAGGATAAGCCCATCACTAAAAAGAGGATGGAGCAAACAAGAGAGCCCACTCATGGACCTCAACAAGAGCATGAGGAAATTCCTCATCAAAAAATCCATGAGATGCCTCAAGGGATGCATTTCCCTCCACACAACTATTGGGAGCAACTCAACACCTCTTTAGGAGATTTGAGTTCCAACATGGAACAACTAAGAATGGAGCATCAAGAGCACTCCATCATCCTCCATGAAATCAGAGAGGACCAAAAGGCCATGAGAGAAGAGCAACAAAGGCAAGGAAGAGATATTGATGAGCTCAAGCACTCCATAGGATCTTCAAGAGGAAGAACTAGCCGCCATCACTAAGGTGGACCCGTTCTTTAATTTTCTTGTTCTTATTTTTCTGTTTTTCGATTTCTATGCTCTATGTTTTATCTATGTTTGTGTCCTTATTACATGATCATTAGTGTTTAGTGTCTATGTCTTAAAGCTATGAATCCTTCACCTTTCTTAAATGAAAAAAATGTTTTCTGAAAAAAGAAAAAGAAGTACATAAATTTCAAATTACATCTTGAAAATAATCTAATTATTTTGATGTGGTGGCAATACTTTTTGTTTTCTGAATGAATGCTTAAACAGTGCATATTTTTTATATTGTTGTTTATGAATGTTAAAATTGTTGACTCTTGAAAGAATAATAAAAAAGGAAAAATGTTGTTGATAATCTGAAAAATCATAAAATTAATTTTTGAAGAAAGAAAAAGCAGTGAAAAGCTTGCAAAAAAAAGTGGCAAAAAAAAAATAAAATAAAGAAAAAAAGAAAGAAAAAGAAAAAGCAAGCAGAAAAAGCCAATAGTCCTTTAAACCAAAAGGCAATGGTAAAAAGGATCCAAGGCTTTGAGCATTAATGGATAGGAGGACCCAAAGGAATAAAATCCTAGCCTAAGCGGCTAACTCAAGCTGTCCCTAACCATGTGCTTGTGGCGTGAAGGTGTCAAGTGAAAAGCTTGAGATTGAGCGGTTAAAGTCGTGGTCCAAAGCAAAAAGAGTGTGCTTAAGAGCTCTGGGCACCACTAAATGGGGACTCTAGCAAAGCTGAGTCACAATCTGAAAAGGTTCACCCAGTTATGTGTCTGTGGCATTTATGTATCCGGTGGTAATACTGGAAAATAAAATGCTTAGGGTCACGGCCAAGACTCATAAAGTAGCTGTGTTCAAGAATCAACATACTAAACTAGGAGAATCAATAACACTATCTGAATTCTAAGTTCCTATGGATGCCAATCATTCTAAACTTCAAAGGATAAAGTGAGATGCCAAAACTGTTCAAAAGCAAAAAGCCACTAGCCCCACTCATCTAATTGGAAATGAGCTTCATTGATATTTGGAATTCATTGTATCTTCTCTTCTTTTTATCCTATTTTGTTTTTAGTTGCTTGGGGACAAGTAATAATTTAAGTTTGGTGTTGTGATGAGCGGATAATTTATACCCTTTTGGCATTGTTTTTACATAGTTTTTAGTATGTTTTAGCTACTTTTTATTATATTTTTATTAGTTTTTATTCAAAAATTACATTTTTGGACTTTGCTATGAGTTTGTGTGTTTTTCTGTGATTTCAGGTATTTTCTGGCTGAAATTGAGGGACCTGAGCAAAAATCTGATTCAGAGGCTGAAAAAGGACTTCAGATGCTATTGGATTCTGACCTCCCTGCACTCGAAGAGAATTTTCTGGAGCTACAGAAGCCCAATTGGTGCGCTCTTAATTGAGTTGGAAAGTAGACATCCTGGGCTTTCTAGCAATATATAATAGTTTATTCTTTACCCAAGATTTGATGGCCCAAACTGGTTTCCAAACGCAGACCAAAGAATTCTGGCATAAAACGCCAGAACTGGCACTAAAACTGGCATAAAACGCCCAAACTGGCACCAATGCTGGCGTTTAACTCCAAGAATAGCCTAAGCACGAAAAAGCTTCAATGCTCAGCCCAAGCACACAACAACTGGGCTCCGAAAGTGGATTTCTGCACTATCTGCACTTAGTTACTCATTTTCTGTAACCCTAGGTTACTAGTTTAGTATAAAAACTACTTCTAGAGATTTATTTTCGTCTTTTGACCATCTTTTGGAATCTTATGCTATCATAGACTATTGTTCACGTTGGGAGGCTGGCCTCACGGCCATGCCTAGACCTTCTTTCACTTATGTATTTTCTACGGTTGAGTTTCTACACCCCATAGATTAAGGTGTAGAGCTCTGCTGTTCTTCATGAATTAATGCAAGTACTATTGTTTTTCCTTCAATTCATGCCTACTTCTTCTCCAAGATATACTCTTGTACTTAATTCAGTTAAGTTAGAATGAAGGGGTGACCCGTGACAATCACCCACTATCTTCGTTACTCGCTTAGCCAAGATTCGCGTGTCTGACAACCACAAGTTGTCTACATGATGTTCAACGTAGTCATTGGATGACAGCCGGAGTATATTCTCTTGGATATCTAATACATCGATCGAGTCTGTGAGATTAGTATCTTCGTGGTATAGGCTAGAACCATTGGCAGCATTCCTGGGATCCGGAAGTCTAAACCTTGTCTGTGGTATTCTGAGTAGGATCCGGGAAGGGATGACTGTAACGAGCTTCAAACCTGAAAACGTTGGGCGCAGTGACAGTGTGCAAAAGGATCAATGGATCCTATTTCGACGCTAGCGGGAACCGACAGATGATTAGCCATGCAGTAGCTGTGCCTGGTATTTTTCATCCGAGATGAGAAATCCAACAATTGATTAGCCGTGCAGAAACCGTAGAGGACCATTTTCACTGAGAGGATCTTACAGCTTGCCATGGAAGGGAGCACGCATGGTTGGAAGAAGGCAATAGGAAAGCAGAGGTTCAGAAGCAACAAAGCATCTCCAGACGCTTATCTGAAATTCCCACCAATAAATTACATAAGTAACTTTATCTTATTTCATGTTTTATTTGTCTTTTAATTATTAAAACTGCATAACCATTTGAATCCGCCTGACTGAGATTTACAAGAATGACCATAGCTTGCTTCAAGTCGACAATCTCAATGGGATCGACCCTTACTCACGTAAGGTATTATTTGGACGACCCAGTGCACTTGCTGGTTAGTTGCACCGGAGTTGTGAAAAGTGTGAATCACAATTTCGTGCACCAAGTTTTTGGCGCCGTTGCCGGGGATTGTTCGAGTTTGGACAACTGACGGTTCATCTTGTTGCTTAGATTAGGTAATTTTATTTTATGTTTAAGCTTTTTATTTTTATTTTCGAAAAAATTCAAATATATATATATATATATATATATATATATATGTTTTCGAAAAATCCAAAAAAAAATTGTGTTCTTCAAAATTTTTAAGAATGAATTCTAGAGTTTCATGAGATATGTTGAAACCTGGCTGGCTGTTAAGCCATGTCTAATCTTTTGGACTGAGGTTTCCACTTTCCATTGCAAAAAGGACATGCCTGTCTTTGTTATGTTAAAGCTTGGCTGACTATTAAGCCATGTCTAATCTTTTGGATCGGAGCTTTAGAATATCATTGCAGGAGCCTTTGGATTCCCATCAATTTGGCTGTTATATGTCTTGCTCTGCTAAAACTTGGCTGGCCATTTGGCCATGTCTAATTCTTTTGGACCGAAGCTTTAGACTAACATTGCATGATTCCTGGAATTCTTATTAAAAATTTTTGAATTTCTTTATTTTCTTTTTCCAAAATAATTTTCAAAAAATACAAAAAATTAATAAAACCATAAAAACCAAAAATTTTATGTTTCTTGTTTAAGTCTAGTGTCAAATTTTAAGTTTGGTGTCAATTGCATCTTTTTAATTTTTCTTTAAATTTTTGAAAATTCATGCATGTGTTCTTTCTTGATCTTCAAGTTGTTCTTGATGATTGTCTTTGTTTGATCTTTAATTTTTCTTGTTTTGTGTCTTTTCTTGTTTTTCATATGCATTTTCAAATTCATAGTGTCTAAACATTAAAAAATTCTAAGTTTGGTGTCTTGCATGTCTTTCTTTTCTTAAAAATTTTCAAAAATATATTCTTGGTGTTCATCTTGACATTCAAAGTGTTCTTGGTGTTCATCTTGACATTCAAAGTGTTCTCCCTCTCATCTCTTTCTATTTATTTTATTTATTTACTAACACTTCTCTTCTTAAAATTCAAACCCCCTCCATCTCTCTGTGTTTGAATTCCTCCTCCTTCTCTATTCTCATTCTTCTCTTCTTCTACTCACATAAAGGAATCTCTATACTGTGACATAGAGGATTCTTCTTCTTTTCTGTTCTCTTTTTTTTTTCATATGAGCAGGAACAAGGATAAAGACATTCTTGTTGAAGCTGATCTTGAACCTGAAAGGACTCTGAAGAGGAAGCTAAGGGAAGCTAAAGCACAACTCTCTGGAGAAGACCTTACAGAAATTTTTGAAAAAGAAGAAATTATGGCAGCCGAAAACAATAACAATGGTGGAGATGCAAGGAAGATGCTTGGTGACTTTACTGCACCATCTTCTGACTTCTATGGAAGAAGCATCTCAATTCCTGCAATTGGAGCAAACAACTTTGAGCTTAAGCCTCAATTAGTTTCTCTGATGCAGCAGAATTGCAAGTTTCATGGACTTCCATTGGAAGATCCTCATCAGTTCTTAGCTGAATTCTTGCAAATCTGTGACACTGTTAAGACCAATGGGGTTAATCCTGAGGTCTACAGACTTATGCTTTTTCCTTTTGCTGTAAAAGACAAAGCTAGGATATGGTTGGACTCACAACCTAAAGAAAGCATGAACTCTTGGGAAAAGTTGGTCAATGCTTTCTTGGCCAAGTTCTTTCCACCTCAAAAGTTGAGTAAGCTTAGAGTGGAAGTCCAAACCTTCAGACAGAAGGAAGGTGAATCCCTCTATGAAGCTTGGGAAAGATACAAGCAATTGATCAGAAGGTGTCCTTCTGACATGCTTTTAGAATGGAGCATATTATGTATATTCTATGATGGTCTGTCTGAATTGTCCAAGATGTCATTGGACCACTCTGCTGGTGGATCTCTTCATCTGAAGAAGACGCCTGAAGAAGCCCAGGAACTCATTGAAATGGTTGCAAATAACCAGTTCATGTACACTTCTGAAAGAAATCCTGTGAATAATGGGATGACTCAGAAGAAAGGAGTTCTGGAGATTGATACTCTGAATGCCATATTGGCTCAGAATAAAATATTGACTCAGCAAGTCAATATGATTTCTCAGAGTCTGACTGGAATGCAAGCTGCATCCGGCAGTACTAAGGAAGCCTCCTCTGAAGGAGAAGCTTATGACCCTGAGAATCCTGGAATGGAAGAAGTGAATTACATGGGAGAATCCTATGGAAACACTTACAATCCTTCATGAAGGAAACATCCTAATCTCTCATGGAAGGATCAACAGAAGCCTCAACAAGGCTTCAATAATAATAATGGTGGGAGAAACAGGTTTGGCAATAGCAAACCTTTTCTATCATCTTCTCAGCAACAGAAAGAGAATTCCAAGCAGAGCCTCTCTGACTTAGCAACCATAATCTCTGATCTATCTGAGACCACTCAAAGTTTCATGACTGAAACAAGGTCCTCTGACGAACAAGATTTTTGCCAGTAAAAAATGTCATAAAAACAGTCGCGTTGTAGATATAGTTTCTAAACCAACAAAAATCCCTTTCGTGCAAACGTTTTGGTTGTCACAAGTAACAAACCCCTATAAAATTGATAACCGAGTATTTAAACCTCGGGTCGTCTTCTCAAGGAATTGCAGGGATGTATGTTCTTATTATTGATTATGAGTTTGTAAATTGGGGTTTTGGAAGTAAGGTGGGAATATGTTATATGACAAATAATTTAAATGGCAATTAAAAATAAATAAATACTGTAAAGCAAACTTTTGGACAAGGTATGAGAAATTGGAAGTCCAGACTTAGTTATCCTTATCAATAACAATGAAAGTCGAATCTTAATTCCACTTGGTCAACCTTTACTAAAATAAAGGAAAGTCAAGGGACTAATTAGTTTGATCTTCAAATCCTATTTATTTCCTAAGAAAAGATTGGGATTATTGAAGTTTAATTCAATTAACAAATATAACAATTATCAATTATGCTATTGAATTGGATAACTCCTGAGTTACTGATTTCTTAACCAAGACCAAAAGGAGAAAAATAAATCTACTTGGAATAAAAATGTCTTCAGAGTAAAAGTAACAATAGCATGAATAAGAGTAATCAATATTAAACGGAAATACCTCAAATAACATTAATAAAAGAGTAATCTGTAACATGAAAGGATTCATAAAGTAGCTTGCAAAAGTAAATAAAAAGAATATTGAACCTGATCAAAGAGATAATCCTGAAAGTGAATAAAAATCCTAAATCTAAATCCTAATCCTAAAGAGAGAGATAATCTCTCTCTAAACTAAATCTAATTCATGGAAAGTGGAAATTGGCGAGCTCCCCCTGAATGGATGTATTCCTCACTTCATAACCTCTGGTCTATGCCTTCTGGACTTGGATTTGGGACAAAAAGGGCTTCAGAAATTGCTGGGAGCGTTTTCTGCAATTTCTGGTGCGTGGCCTCTGTCATGCATCCGCGTGGGTCACGCGGTCGCGTCGTTCGGAGCTTTTCTTTGCCACGCGGTCGCGTCAGTCATGCGACCGCGTCATATTCGTTCTGCTTAAGGCGCGCGGTCGCGTTAGTCATGCGGCCGCGTCGCTGTTGATTCGCGCTTGGCACGCGATCGCGTCGTCCATGCGATCGCGTGGATACCAGTTTCTTCAAGGACTCCATTTTGTGCTTTCCTTCCATTTTTGTATGTTTCCTTTCCATCCTTTGAGTCATTCTTGCCTTAGAAGATCTGAAACTACTCAACACACTAATCACGGCATCGAATGGAAATAAAGGTAATTAAAATAATTAATTTTAAAGCATAGGAAACATGTTTTTCACATACATCACATAATAAGGAAGGAGAAGTAAAACCATGCAATTAATATGAATAAGTGGGTGAAGGATTGAATAAATCACTCAAATTAAGCACAAAGTATATCATAAAATATGGGTTTATCAACCTCCCCACACTTAAACAATAGCATGTCCTCATGCTAAATCCAAGGTAATAAGTAAGGTTAAAGTGATGGAATGTCATGCAATGCAATCTAATCTAAATGCAACTACCTAAATGAATGATGCATCATGCAATTCTACTTTTTCATTCGCTCACTTGAATATAAAGCTTGCATGTAGTTGAATTAATTCACATTCTCAAGGAGTCATATATGTATATATATAGCCAAGCCTTAGATAATCATAAAGCACTTTTACAATTGAGATGGGAGAAAAAGCATTTTATGAACTTGCAAGACAATTAGATAATTCAAACAGAGATAAATGTTAATGAGCTATTGAACCCTCACTGGATTTGTGTTTACTCTCTATTCACTCAGTGTTTATTGGGTCAATCACTCTATTCCTCTTTTTATTCTTCCTTTCTATAACTTTGTTATTCATCTAACCATTCAGCAATTATAGAATACAGTCATACCAAAAATCATGAGGTCTTTAATTTAGGTTGTAATGGGGCCAAGGTAAAGGTAAGGATATATGTATAAGGCTAAGTGAGCTAATAAGTGAATCCTTAATTAGACTAAGATCTCACCTAACATACATACTTAGTAAAACAAAACTTCTTTACCTATTTTCCCATATTTTTCCCACTTTTGGATGTTACATGCTCATGTTTCAACTTTTGTTCTTATTCCATGTGCATTGCTTTTATTTTTGCATTTGGGGAATTCTTTTGTATCCCCTTTATTAAATACTGAAATTTTTATGTTATGTTTTTTTTTTTTAATGCACATGGTAATTTAATCACTTTGATTTCTCATGAGCATGCTTCCCAAAAATTTCTTAGTTTGAGTTATTTTATTCTTTTCAACTCTTCTACCTTTTGTTTTTATCATCCATGTTTCCAATAGGTTTTTCACATTTAAACTATTCATAATTTTCTATCTTAAGTTAACCAAGGATTCAACTTGGAATTTTATTTTGTTTTTCTGCTTAAGGCTAGTAGTGTGGCTAATAAAATAAAAAAGGGATTTAAAGGCTCAAGGGGGGCTAACAAGGGTGATGTGAAAGGTAGGTTATTTTTGAGATAAGTGAGCTAAAATCAAATAATGGCCTCAATCACTCTTTTGGTATGTATCTATATTCTATATTCTATATTCTATAATTGGACATATAGATTAAAGCAAAGTAAAGAACATCAGAATATAAAAGAAGGGCGGAACACACAGGAATAAAAAGCATGGTTTAAATGTAACCATACAATTAAGCTCAAAACTCACAGGCTATGTGTTCTCTAGCTCAAAAATCATTTATCAATTATGTATGTCATGCAGGTTTAGTTAAAAATTCTCATTATTCTCAATGTAAAACTTATATTGAATGGCTTTAAAATTCTAGTGTTTCTCCTTGATGAAGTGTTGTTAACTAACATGTAATGCTATATATACAAGGTGTGGGTTGTTTTGATTCTGTTAAAGTCTCTAGTTTACTTCCTTTTTCTTTTCAATCTATTCTGAGTTATCTTATGCTAAAAAGGGTAAACTATACTAATCAATCCACAATTTCTATAACTAATAAGTTAGAATTGCAACTAAGTGGCTAAAATATGAACTAAAAATACAAAATGCAGGAATAGAGTAAAAATACATAAACAGTAGCAATGTATAAATACTCAGAAAATAAAAATAAAAATAAAGAGAAAAATACAGAAAAATATCCAAAATAAAAGAAAAAGAGTCGGTAGTGGTTCACCAAAATAATACGCCAGAGATGGCGACCTCCCCACACTTAAAATGAAGTATCGTCCCTGATGCTCACTCAAGCAGGGTGTGAATGGGTGTCATCACTGGAAGGGATGGTAGCTGGTGTCTCTGTGGTGGCTGGCTGGGGGTTTGGCTGCTATAGAGGAGGGGCTGTCTGAATGGGGATCTCAGGATCTGCAGCCTGGATCTGATGTGGGACCTCTGCCTGTGGTGCCGCCTGCTCGGTGTCTGCCTGGGGATGGGTCTCTGCCTCGGGCGCATCTGCCTCCTCCTCAGATGCCTCAGAAGGTGTGTCAGGCTCGGAGGGGATGTCGCCGGATCGTATCATCAGCTTCAGGTGCTCATAGCGTCGCTTGTTGCGACGCTCCATCTGGTCAAGTCGTCGAAACAAGCGGTGCACCAGATGATAGACAGACTCTGTGGCAGGTGGAGGTGCAATGGTGGTGGCAGGGGTGGATGGTGCAGCAGTGGAGGAAGAGGGACCGGCAGATGGTGTAGCTGTATCATCAGCAGTGGCAGTCAGGAATGGAGGTCTGTAGCCCAAGGCCAAGAAGTTCCTGCTATGCGGGATAAGCTTCTTGCACTCTGCAGCAGGTGGCCTCTCATCAGTATCCTCCCATGGCACGTCAGCTCGACGGCCCAGCTGTGTAACCAGATAGGGAAAGGGAAGAGTGCCTCGGACGTGGACCCTGGCCATATAGTGCCGGATAAACCGTGGCAGGTACAGGTCCTTACCCTCTATTACACACCAAAGGAGGGTGATCATAGCGGCTGGTATCTCAGTCTCGTGAGTACTCGGCATAATGTATTTGCTGAATATCTGATGCCATAGTCGAGCCTCATCATTCAGGTAAATCCGCTTGATCCCTTTGGGCATGGTGGTGTTCTGACCCATGATCCAAGGAACTAACGGGTCAAGGGTAATCCGGGCCTTGACTGCATCCCAGTCAAAATGCATAAAGCGCATATCCTCCTCAGCTTTCTGATAACCATCTGTCTGATCAGTCTTAGGCAGAAGTTTCAGAACCTCTTCTATTGCCTCCTCAGTAACCAGAATCTGCTTCCCTCTGAGGTTCACTGCATCTAGGGAAGTTTTGAAGTAGTTTCAGTAGAATTTCCTAACCCAAGATGCATTAACCTCAGTCAGAGGTCTCTCCAGAAAGAACCAGCCTCTTTGTTTGATTTGATCAGAGGTATATTGCTAGAGTTCTTCTGGGATCTTCAAAGTCCGTTCCAGGTATAGGTTCCTGGAGTTTGCAAACACCGCATACTTCAGCTCACAGTATCGGTTTGCAAACTTTATTGAGTCATTGGCGGGAAGTAGCTGGTCGGCCTTCTCCTGCGGGGTAAAGGCTTTCTCCTGCAAGGAGGCATCATGCATGAGGTCGATGATAGACACGGAGGCTTCTCCTCTTTTCCTTTTGCCAGTAGTGACCTTGCCTTTTTCCCTTCTCTAGGAATCTGACATCCTGAAAAAAAGAAAACCAAGATATAATAAAAATAGGAAAGCAAATAGGCAAATAATCAAAGAAAACACAAAGTGGCAAAGGAGCAATAGGATAATGAATATGAGTTAAGTAAAATGTGCATTTAGGATTGTATAGGAGTGAAAAGTCTGAAAAGAAGAAATCACAATCCAAAATGTAATTGAATGCAAGTTAAATAGAAAAAATAACATCATGCCTTGGTTAGAATGTTAAAAGAAAGTGAAAGAAAGCAAAAAAAAGAAGTTTTGAAAAGGTTAGATTGGTTAGAGTTAAAATTAGTGAGTTAGTGAAAAATGGGTTAAAGTAAGAGGCATAATGAAAATAGTCCAAGTAACAAGTAATCACAGGTAGAAGCTATAGGTAACTCATATTCAAACAAGTAAAATAGTTTGATGAAGATTCAAATAGAGATAAAGAAAGTAAAAATAGGAATCAAACATCAAAATTGCAGTTTAGGAACCAGGAAATCAAAGAGGATAAGAATGCATGCCTTGGCATTCATGAATGGTTTGGTTAAAGCAGAGGAAAACAGAGTTCAAGATTCCAAAATCAAAACATGAATGAAAGTCAAAAAGATTTATAAAAATTTGGGCAGCATTCCGGCTAAAATTGGATTTTCCTGGAAAATAAACAGCAATCAAACAGTTCATATGAATTAAAAAATCAAGCTGCAGTTACATATAATGAATATAAGCATGAAAATTTAGTGTAAAGAGCAGCAATATACAAGAAATACAGCATATGAACAAGATCACAGCAACAGCAGATTCGCAAATTTGATAAAATAGAAACATGAACAGTGCAAGTAAACAAACCTAAATCCACTAACCACATCCTAGGCTACCTAACAACCTAAAATCCACTACAACATGCATATCTAACTAGCCTAAACATGAACATAAACGGAAAAATAAGAATAACCTACGAACGGATAAAAGGGATTGCGTGTTGCGGAACCTGGAAGGCCGAATAATGAGGAAAGGCAGAAAGGTGGCTGGGGTGGTGATGATGGTGGCGTCCGGTGGTGGGCATGGCGGCTGGCGGTGGTGGGTACGGCGGCGCGGCTGTTCGGGGCAGGGGAAAGAGAGGGTGATGGGGGTAGGGGAAGGAGGGGAAAAGAGGTGGTGTTGCTGGTGGAAGGGGGGTTGCGGTTGGGACGGTTGGCGGCGGTGGGTCGCGGCGCGGAGGGGAGCAGTGACGGAGGAGGATTATATTTTTGACTCCACTCGGCCACGTGGGGCACGCGGTCGCGTGGCTGGAGCGAAAAAGGTGGTTGACGCGATCGCGCAGAGGGCAAAAAGAGTGAATGACGCGATCGCATGGGGCATGCGATCGCGTCGCTGGAATTTGTGCTAAACGCACGAATCCAGCGTCGTTTCAGCGCAACTCTCTGTCTCTTTGGGGGTGTTCGTGCAATCCATGTGACGCGGTCGCGTCGCTGACGCGATCGCGTGGGATTGGTATTGTGCGAGTGACGCGATCGCGTGGGTCAATTGTGCGAAACGCACAATGGCCGCATGATTCCAGCCTAACTTTCTGGACGTTGGATCTTTACGCCGATCTCCAGGTCACGCGGCCGCGTGGATGACGCGGTCGAGTGGGAAGTGTAGTTCGCCATTGACGCGATCGCATGGATGATGCGGTCGCATCGCGCACCACTTTTTTTTTTATGCAGTATGCAGAATGCAACGCTTAATGTGAGTGCTATGCATGATTCCAGGTTCAATAAAATAAAAATAAAATTCAAAAACAAACAAAACGAAATAAAATTAAAATTGCAAAAGGAACGATCATACCATGGTGGGTTGTCTCCCACCTAGCACTTTTAGTTAAAGTCCTTAAGTTGGACATTAGATGAGCTTCCTGTTATGGTGGCTTGTGTTTAAATTCATCTAGAAATCTCCACCAATGCTTGGAATGCCAATAGCCTCCGGGGTCCCAAACTAGGCATGTAAAGCTTCTGAACAGCTTCAAACAGATTGTCAGGCTCCCGGGGTGACGAATGTCAGAATAGATTCCATGATCCCACGCCTTGTTTTTAGATCCGCCTCCGTCTTGATCTACCTTTTCCATCTGGGCGGTTTAGAAAGTAGATTCTCACCATGGTAACCAAACATTTTCCATGATCCATTCGATTGAACGTGATACCAATCCGTGCACTTCAAGTTGAAGTGGGGAACCTTATTGAACCTTGTGCACCAGCTCTGAGCACGAGCCATTTTTCTCTTACTCTTAAAGCCACAGAGGGCTCTAAGCTGGCCATCTGTTTCAAGTAAACCATATTCAAGTGAATAAGTAAAGTTAAAAGTTAAGGATTGTACCCACTTGAAGCTTGTATTGGGTGGTAATGGCCTTGGGCAAGGTGTTTCTGGTGGTTCTATAAGTTCTGCTCCCTGGTAATCTTCTATGAATTCCTCCACTTCCTTGCAAGATTCTTCAAATGCATCTGAGTCCTGGTCAAATTCTTCTATGTCTTCCTCATCACTTGAGTCATAGATTGGAGGGTGAGAGAAATCTACCTCTGCATCATCTTCGTATTCAATTGGGAAAGATTCTTCGATCTCAGAGAATTCACTTGTGGATGCAAGTTTATTACTAAGAGAGCTTGACTTGTGACTATCATCATCAAGGGAATTTGTGTCCTGGGTTATTCCGTCTAGTTCTTCATAAACGACTTGCCTTGGGGATTGTGCAATATCCTCCTTAGCATCAACTGTAACGTCCTTGACGGAGTTCTCCTCAGCTCTGGATTCCCATGGAGGTTCAGCGTCTCCTAGATCTTCAACCAACTCTTCTTCTTATACAATGACAGCTTCTTCTACTTGTTCTAGTACGAATTCATGCTCTGTCTTATCCACTGGAGTTTCTAGTGTCTCCTTCATGCTACGCTCTTCATTAGATTGTCCACATGGGGCTGTGGTTGGTCCTTGAATGTTCGCGCGTCTAGAAGCTAATTGAATTACTACTTGCTCCAGTTGTCGAATGGTTGTTTGAAGTTTATTTACTGTTGCCTTGAGACGAACCTCTGATTCTCGGGGTGATGGATTTGGATATGAAACATAGGGAAGTGGTGGTGCTTGGGAGTGATTGGATTGGAACTGGGGTAGGAAAGGATCATATGGTGGCGAATGGTGAAGAGAAGCTTGTGAGTGTGGTGGTTCGAGGTTATGTTGAGAGGATGGTCTATAGGCACGGGGTGGGGCTTGTTGGTAGTTACAAGGTTGTCCACCATATCTATCAACTGGGGATGCATTGTAGAATGGTCGTTGTCCATGATATCTTGGAGGGTGTTATTGCCTGAAGGATTGATTAGATCCTCTTGGCTCTATCCATCCTTGATTGGTTTGACCTTGATGCATATTCCTGCTGTAACATCTATTTCCTTCAACAAAGTTAGAACCAAACTCAAAGCGAGAGGGGTGAGAGTCTATAGTAGCAAATAAAATTAAAAAGGAAAAACAAAAATAAATATACAAGCAAAAGAAAAATATTTACAATAACCAATAATAAGGCACACGTTAGCAGTTCCCCGGCAACGGCGCCATTTTGACGAACAAGATTTTTGCCAGTAAAGAATGTCATAAAAACAGTCGCGTTGTAGATATAGTTTCTAAACCAACAAAAATCCCTTTCGTGCAAACGTTTTGGTTGTCACAAGTAACAAACCCCTATAAAATTGATAACCGAGTATTTAAACCTCGGGTCGTCTTCTCAAGGAATTGCAGGGAGGTATGTTCTTATTATTGGTTATGAGTTTGTAAATTGGGATTTTGGAAGTAAGGTGGGAATATGTTATATGACAAATAATTTAAATGGCAATTAAAAATAAATAAATACTGTAAAGCAAACTTTTGGGCAAGGTATGAGAAATTGGAAGTCCAGACTTAGTTATCCTTATCAATAACAATGAAAGTCGAATCTTAATTCCACTTGGTCAACCTTTACTAAAATAAAGGAAAGTCAAGGGACTAATTAGTTTGATCTTCGAATCCTATTTATTTCCTAAGAAAATATTGGGATTATTGAAGTTCAATTCAATTAACAAAGATAACAATTATCAATTATGATGTTGAATTGGATAACTCCTGAGTTATTGATTTCTTAACCAAGACCAAAAGGAGAAAAATAAATCTACTTGGAATAAAAATGTCTTCAGAGTAAAAGTAACAATAGCATGAATAAGAGTAATTAATATTAAACTGAAATACCTCAAATAACATTAATAAAAGAGTAATCTGTAACATGAAAGGATTCATAAAGTAGCTTGCAAAAGTAAATAAAAAGAATATTGAACCTGATCAAAGAGATAATCCTGAAAGTGAATAAAAATCCTAAATCTAAATCCTAATCCTAAAGAGAGAGAGAATCTCTCTCTAAACTAAATCTAATTCATGGAAAGTGGAAATTGGCGAGCTCCCCCTGAATGGATGCATTCCCTCACTTCATAACCTCTGGTCTATGCCTTCTGGACTTGGATTTGGGCCAAAAAGGGCTTCAGAAATCGCTGGGAGCATTTTCTGCAATTTCTGGTGCGTAGCCTCTGTCACGCGTCCGCGTGGGTCACGCGTCCGCGTGGGTCACGCGGTCGCGTCGTTCGGAGCTTTTCCTTGCCACGCGGTCGCGTCAGTCATGCGACCGCGTCATATTCGTTCTGCTTAAGGCGCGCGGTTGCGTTAGTCATGCGGCCGCGTCGCTGTTGATTCGCGCTTGGCACGCGATTGCGTCGTCCATGCGATCGCGTGGATACCAGTTTCTTCAAGGACTCCGTTTTGTGCTTTTCTTCCATTTTTGTATGTTTTCTTTCCATCCTTTGAGTCATTCCTGCCTTAGAAGATCTGAAGTTACTCAACACACTAATCACGGCATCGAATGGAAATAAAGGTAATTAAAATAATTAATTTTAAAGCATAGGAAACATGTTTTTCACATACATCACATAATAAGGAAGGAGAAGTAAAACCATGCAATTAATATGAATAAGTGGGTGAAGGATTGAATAAATCACTCAAATTAAGCACAAAGTATATCATAAAATATGGGTTTATCATCCTCCATTAGAAATTTGGAGGCACAAGTGAGTCGGCTGAGTGAAAGAGTTACTGAACTCCCTCCAAGTACTCTCCCAAGCAATACAGAAGAGAATCCAAAAAGAGAGTGCAAGGCCATCAACACGTCCAACATTGCCGAACCTGCAGAGGAAAGAAAGGCAGTGATTTTCAGTGAGGAAGACCTTAATGGACATCCACTGGCCACTAAGGAGTTCCCTAATGAGGAACCAAAGGAATCTGAGGCTCATACAGAGACCATAGAGATTCCACTGAACTTACTGTTGCCATTCATGAGCTCTGATGAGTATTCTTCCTCTGAAGAGGATGAAGATATTGTTGAAGAGCAAGTTGCTCAGTATCTAGGAGCAATCATGAAGCTAAATGCCAAGCTATTTGGTAATGAGACTTGGGAGGATGAACCTCCATTGCTCATCAATGAACTGAATGCTTGGGCTCAACTAAAATTACCTCAGAAGAAATCGGATCCTGGAAAATTCTTGATACCTTGTACCATAGGCACCATGACTTTTGAGAAGGCTCTATGTGACCTGGGGTCAGGAATAAACCTCATGCCACTCTCTGTAACGGAGAAACTAGGGATCTTTGAGGTACAAGCTGCAAGATTCTCATTAGAATTGGCAGACAAATCAAGAAAACAGGCTTATGGACTTGTACAGGATGTATTGGTGAAGGTTGATTGAAGGCCTATACATCCCTGCTGATTTCATAATCCTAGACACTGGGAAGGATGAAGATGAATCCATCATCCTTGGAAGACCCTTCCTAGCAACAGTAAAAGCTGTGATTGATGTGGACAGAGGAGAGTTAGTCCTTCAATTGAATAAGGACTACCTTGTGTTTAAGGCTCAAGGATCTCCATCTGTAACCATGGAGAGGAAGCATGAAAAGCTTCTCTCAATACAGAGTCAAACAGAGCCCCTACACTCAACTTCTAAGTTTGGTGTTGGGAGGCCAACATTAAGCTCTGAATCTCTGTGAGGCTCTCTAAGAGCTCACTGTCAAGCTATTGACATTAAAGAAGCGCTTATTGGGAGGCAACCCAATGTTAATTAACTATATTTATATATTTGTTTTCCATTGTTATTTTATGTTTTCTTTAGGTTGATGATCATGTGAAGTCACAAAAATAACTACAAAATTAAAGCGGAATAAAAAATAGCATCAAAAATAGAACACCCTAGAGGACAGGCTTACTGGCGTTTAAACGCCAGTAAGGATAGCAGAATGGGCGTTTAACGCCCAGTCTGGCAGTATTCTGGGTGTTAAACGCCAGAATGGGCAGCATTCTGAGCGTTTAATGCCAGAAAAGGGTGTCTAGCGTCTAGCTGGTGTTAAATGCCAGAAATGGCAGACAGACTGGCGTTTAACGCCAGAAAAGGGTGTCTGGCTAGCGTTAAACGCCAGAAAGGGGCAACAGAATGGCGTTTAACGCCAGGAAACGTAGCAGAGATTGTGTTAAATGCCAGATTTGGCACACAGTGGGCGTTTAAACGCCAAAATGGTGCAGGGAGCAGAATTCCTTGACACCTCAGGATCTGTGGACCCCACAGGATCCCCACCTATCCCACCTCTTCTTCTATCCTCTTCACACCTTTCTATAACACTCTTCCCCAAATACCCTTGACCAATCATGAGATAATATCTCTAGAAATAAACAAGGTGACTGACAAACCTTCCACTTTGGCAAGGTTAGCCTTTCCTCATCTCATCTATCACCTATGCAATTCAGCTGGAGTTGTCATAGAGGAAGACACCCTTATTGAAGAGGACAAGCACATCACTAAAAGAGGATGGAGCAAACAAAAGAGCCCACTCATGGACCTCAACAAGAGTATGAAGAAATTCCTCATCAAGAAATCCCTGAGATGCCTCAAGGGATGCATTTCCCTCCATATAACTATTGGGTGCAACTCAACACCTCTTTAGGAGATTTGAGTTCCAACATGGAACAACTAAGAATGGAGCATCAAGAGCACTCCATCATCCTCCATAAAATCAGAAGGACCAAAAGGCCATGAGAGAGGAGCAACAAAGGCAAGAAAGAGATATTGAGGAGCTCAAGCACTCCATAGGATCTTCAAGAGGAAGAACTAGCCACCATCACTAAGGTGGACCCGTTCTTTAATTTCCTTGCTCTTATTTTTCTGTTTTTCGATTTCTATGCTCTATGTTTTATCTATGTTTGTGTCTTTATTACATGATCATTAGTGTTTAGTGTCTATGTCTTAAAGCTATGAATGTCCTATGAATCCTTCACCTTTCTTAAATGAAAAAAATGTTTTCTGAAAAAAGAAAAAGAAGTACATGAATTTCGAATTACATCTTGAAAAGTATCTAATTATTTTGATGTGGTGGCAATACTTTTTGTTTTCTGAATGAATGCTTGAACAGTGCATATTTTTTATATTGTTGTTTATGAATGTTAAAATTGTTGGCTCTTGAAAGAATAATGAAAAAGGAAAAATGTTGTTGATAATCTGAAAAATCATAAAATTAATTCTTGAAGCAAGAAAAAGCAGTGAAAAGCTTGCAGAAAAAAACAAAGAAAAAAAGAAAGAAAAAGAAAAAGCAAGCAGAAAAAGTCAATAGCCCTTTAAACCAAAAGGCAAGGGTAAAAAGGATCCAAGGCTTTGAGCGTTAATGGATAAGAGGGCCTAAAGGAATAAAATCCTGGTCTAAGCGGCTAAATCAAGCTGTCCCTAATCATGTGCTTGTGGCGTGAAGGTGTCAAGTGAAAAGCTTGAGACTGAGCGGTTAAAGTCGTGGTCCAAAACAAAAAGTGTGTGCTTAAGAGCTCTGGGCACCACTAACTGGGGACTCTAGCAAAGCTGAGTCACAATCTGAAAAGGTTCACCCAGTTATGTGTTTGTGGCATTTATGTATCCGGTGGTGATACTGGAAAACAAAATGCTTATCGTCACGGCCAAGACTCATAAAGTAGCTGTGTTCAAGAATCAACATACTGAACTAGGAGAATTAATAACACTATCTGAATTCTGAGTTTCTATGGATGCCAATCATTCTAAACTTCAAAGGATAAAGTGAGATACCAAAATTGTTCAAAAGTAAAAAGCCACTAGCCCCGCTCATCTAATTGGAAATAAGCTTCATTGATATTTGGAATTCATTGTATCTTCTCTTATTTTTATCCTATTTTGTTTTTAGTTGCTTGGGGACAAGTAACAATTTAAGTTTGGTCACTACAAAAAAAGGCCTATGGTCACGGTTTACCGTGACCATTGCTAGTAAAAAGGGTGACCATAGATCTATGGTCACGGTTTTGGACCTATGGTCACGGTTTTTTACCGTGGCCTAATCTCTCGTGGCCATAGGTCTATGGTCACGGTTTTTTTATCTATGGTCACGGTTTTATGGTCACGGTTTCAATTTTCAAAATCTGACACTTTAGGCTATGTTTTTTACCGTGACCATAGGTTAATCTATGGTCACGGTAAAAACCGTGATAACCGTGATCATAGCCTTATCTATGGTCACGGTTTTCACTGTGACCATAGCCTCTATGGTCACCCCTCCTTAAAACTGTGACCATAGATAAGGCTATGGTCACGGTTTTCATCGTGGCCATAACCTCTATGGTCACCCCTCCTTAAAACCGTGACCATAGCCCTACATATGGTCACGGTTTTCACCGTGGCCACAGACTCTATGGTCACCCCACTTAAAACCGTGACCATAGCCTATCTATGGTCACGGTTTTTCACCGTGACCATAGCCTCTATGGACACCCCACCTAAAACCGTGACCATAGCCTTATCTATGGTCACGGTTTTTCACCGTGGCCATAGCCTCTATGGTCACCCCTCCTTAAAACCGTGACCATAGCCCTATCTATGGTCACTCCCTGCTTAAAACCGTGACCATAGCCTATCTATGGTCACGGTTTTTCACCATGGCCATAGACTCTATGGTCACCCCCTCCTTAAAACCGTGACCATAGCCCTATCTATGGTCACAGTTTTCACCGTGGCCATAGACTCTATGGTCACCGTCCTTAAAACCGTGATCATAGACCATCTATGGTCACGGTTTTCACCGTGGCCGTAGCCTCTTAGCCCTATCTATGGTCACGGTTTTTTACCGTGGCCATAGCCTCTATGGTCACCCCTCCTTAAAACCGTGACCATAGCTCTATCTATGATCACGGTTTTTTAAAACGGTGACTATAGCCTGTTGTTGTTTATGAGATTCAATTTTTTTAAATTATAATCACATCCCAAAATGATAATAATCACAAAATAAATCTAAAAATAAGAAATTAAAGAAATCTAAATCATAAAAGTTTCATTATAAGATAGATATGTTTAATCTTTAGTATAAACAACACAAATCCAAATAGAGTGAAATTTTTCCAATTACATGTAATACCTCAAAAAGTACATAACACATCAAAATATTACATTTACATAAGTAATTAAGGTCATTGTAAGACCCATCCCATGTGATATTTGTATGGAACATATTTTCTTCATCACATCATGTCTTCCTACACGTAAAAGAAATAAACATGTTAGATATTTAGCAAAAATGGTTTTGATGATGCAATACATATGCAGCAAAAGAAGGGAAACATTCATCCACAGTAACACTCAAGAATTATTCACAACCATCATTCACTTCAAACAGCAGATATTGCAAGAATGCAGCAGTAGTGATAATGATAATCAAGTAGAAGGTTAATCAAGTTACTTATAAAAATAGATAGAAGAAAATGACATAAGCATTATTGTTTAATACATTAAAAGGGTGAAACATAAAGCAAGTGAACATGTCAAAAAGGAGAACCAAAAATGGGGTTTGAACTTAAAATTCAAAATACATGTCTTCCGTTTAATTATTTTGAATGGGTCTTGGTATTTCTTTCACTTTGTAATAGTCTTGGAAAATTCTTGAGTATCCATTCAAGGTGTAGTCAAAACAGCAACCTTCGTTGATAATTAGTTTATATCAAACAATAATTAGTTTATATTGTATACTAACTATAATTACAATAATATGACATTATTATTTCTGAACTGAGATTTCAACTTTGGGCAAAGTCATTGCTTCAAGGTACAAATTAAGTAGCAGTAGCCAACATAAGAATAAGGCAGCAATAATACTATGCAGCATCATCATATAAACCAGTTTAGCACAAAAGTAAATCAGTGAAACAACAACATAGGATCAATAACAGTTTAAACCTAATCAACAGCACCAAGCAAACTAATTTAGCACAAGACAGATCAATAAACCAGCAGCATGAAACTAAATTAGAACAGGGCAAGTCATTACCAGCAAAGAAAAATCAATTTCAGATAGAATAAACATCAGAGTTCAAACCTAAATCCACTACAAAATCAATTGACTACCTAACCACCTAATTCAACTATATATCAAGATATTTGTTTCCATTAGGTGCTCTGCTTTATTAAAGCATTACTATGCCACTCTAAGGATCAAGTACATCTCAGTAAAAATCTTGTGATGTGCAGCTACCAATATCTTCTTCAAACCTTCCTGCCCAGTACTTTGAAGAAACAAAAAATGTGCCAAACTTCACCTCAATAAAGTTGATACAAAATTCTCATCATAAGCTTCAAAATTCAAATTGCAATATTAACAAACTTGACTCATTGTTCACTGGTTGCATCATACAACAATATAAAAAAAATTTATATTTATATCTTTCTTGAAATTTTGGGAAAGGGGGGGAGGGAATGTTCTTAAAATTGAAACGATAACATTAAAAACTTGTTTCACTGATTAGAATAAAGTATTAAATTAGCAAATTAGAAAACTTATATACTAAAACTATAAAAACCAGCCGCATTTAAAAGGAGAATGTAATGGGAGACAAGCATGAATGCATCATACATATAATATTCCTCTAAACTAACTAGACATATTAATAGAAGCAGCAGCAGCAGTAGTGCTACAATAGATTACAAGTATATGTCCCTAGCTAATGAATGAACAAATTACAAGCCTTAAAAGTTGAAAGTTAAAAGTCAAACTTGCATTCCATTTATGCTTGGATTACAGGGTATCCCTATATGTATTATAGTACACTTTCAATTAGAATCATAGGATACGATATCTAGCTAAAGAGCAACCTAAAGGGACTCTCCGAATGCAGATCAATGCTCATTAGAATTGAAATTATGAGATCAAATTGAAAAAACTTAGCTAATTGTAAAAACTAAACTAATTAAATTGAAAAGAAAAGAAAGAAACTTACTTGGAATACTCAATGGAGTGAATGAGTGCTGACACAAAGAGCTTTGAGGGCTATGTACACCAGCGGGGCTGATGCCCAGCTTCACGGGTTGGAGCAAGACTTCGACGAACGGTGGCCTTCGAAGCTGGTGACCGGCGACTGGGTTTTGCCTGTAACATACAACAAAAACCCTCAGGCCTCAGCAACCAATAAACTCAGCAACCAATGACAAAATAAATTAAGCTCAGCAACAGAAAAGCTCACCAAACAAATCATGAATAGAATAACAATAAGCTCAACAAACAAATAATAACCTCAAAAAAATCATGAACAGAAAATCAGAAATAACAACCAAATCACGAATAGAGTAACAATAAGCTCAACAAACAATAAGCTCAGTAAGCAAATAAAAACCTGGGCAAAAAAAATCATGAAGAGAAAATAACAAAAAACAAAAAAATCTATTCCAGCAAACAATAACCTCAGAAAATCCAGCTAATCAGCAAATGAATTACTAACAAATTACTAACAATAACCTAAGCTAATCCAGCTAATCAGAAAATCAACTTCTAAACCCTAAACCAGCAAGCAGACGCCGAGAAAATGGCTGCAAAGTTTGTGAACAGAGTATTACTTACCGGCGGCAAGGAGGAAGGCGAGCAACGGCGACGGCAAAGGAGGCGAACCGGCGAACACAGAGAAGGCAAGCTCGGCAACGACAATGACCCGGTGGGGGCTGTGGTGGTCGAACCCTCACTGCGGTGGCTACAAGACGCAGCAGCTGCTTGTTTCGTGGTTTCTATGGACTATGGTCCTCAGAGAAGAAGAGAGGAGCGGTGGGGCCTGTGGTGGTCGAACCCGTCGCTGCGGTGGCTACAGGACGCAGCAGCTGCTCGATTTGTGGCTTCTATGGACTATGGTCCTCAGAGAAGAAGAGAGGAGCGATAGGGGGCTGTGGTGGTCGAACCCATCACTGCGGTGGCAACAGGACGCATGCAGCAGCTGCTCGATTTGTGGCTTCTATGGACTATGGTCCTCAGAGAAGAAGAGAGGAGCGATGGGTTTGTGTCTTTGTGAAGAGAGAAGCAATGGCTTCTAACGGACGGGCATTGAAACGACGAGAGAGGGGAGGAGGGTGCGCGTGGCTGGGCAGGAAAGCACTATGGTTCTCTTATTTCTTTTAACCCTAACTTAGGAACTTAGAAGATGATGAGGAGGGAATAGGGAAATTTGGGGGGGAACATACGAGGGAATGGGGAAATTTTGGGGGGATGAGGGAATTTTGGACGACGCCGTTTTGGACAGGTATCCTATGGTCACCCTTTTTTAAGAAACTATGACCATAGACTCTTTTAGGTCACCCTCCAAAACCGTGACCATAGATACTTTTAGGTCACTCTAAAAAACCGTGACCATAGACCCTTTTAGGTCACCCTTTCAAAAAACCGTGACCATAGACTCTTTTAGACCACTCACCAAAACCGTGACCATAGACTCCTTTAGGCCACCCCCAAAAACCGTGACCATAGACTCTTTTAGGCCACCCCCAAAACCGTGACCATAGACCACTTTAGGTCACCCCTCAAAACCGTGACCATAGACCTTTTTTGGTCACTGTAAAAAACCGTGACCATAGACCCCTTTAGGTCACCTCCAAAACCGTAACCATAGACCCTTTTAGGCCACCCCCTAAAACCGTGACCATAGACCACTTTAGGTCACCCCCCAAAACCGTGACCATAGACCCTTTTAGGTCACCCTTTTTTGAAAAATCGTGACCATAGACCCTTTTTGGTCACTGTAAAAAACCGTGACCATAGACTTCTTTAGGTCACCCCCCCAAAACCGTGACCATAGACCCTTTTAGGCCACCTTTTTTTAAAAAACCGTGACCATAGCTTTTTTTTGTCACTGTAAAAAACCGTGACCATAAACCCTCTATGGTCACGGTTTTTTACCGTGACCAAAAAAACCGTGGCCATAGACCCAAAATATTGTAGTGGGTGTTGTGATGAGCGGATAATTTATACCCTTTTGGCATTGTTTTTACATAGTTTTTAGTATGTTTTAGCTAATTTTTATTATATTTTTATTAGTTTTTATTCAAAAATCACATTTCAGGACTTTGCTATGAGTTTGTGTATTTTTCTGTGATTTCATGTATTTTCTGGCTGAAATTGAGGGACCTGAGCAAAAATCTGATTCAGAGGCTGAAAAAGGACTGCAGATGCTGTTGGATTCTGACCTCCCTGCACTCGAAGTGGATTTCTAGAGCTACAGAAGCCCAATTGGAGCACTCTCAATTGCGTTGGAAAGTAGACATCCTGGGCTTTCCAGCAATATATAATAGTCTATTCTTTGTCCGAGATTTGATGGCCCAAACTGGCGTCCAAACGCAGAACAAAGAATTTTGGCGTAAAACGCCAGAACTGGCACTAAAACTGGCGTAAAATGCCCAAACTGGCACCAAAGCTGGCGTTTAACTCCAAGAACAGCCTAAGCACGAAAAAGCTTCAATGCTCAGCCCAAGCACATACCAAGTAGGCCCCGGAAGTGGATTTCTGCACTATCTGCACTTAGTTACTCATTTTCTGTAACCTTAGGTTACTAGTTTAGTATAAAAACTACTTTTAGAGATTTATTTTATGTCTTTTGACCATCTTTTGGAATCTTATGCTATCATAGACTATTGTTCACATTGGGAGGCTGGCCTCACGGCCATGCCTAGACCTTCTTTCACTTATGTATTTTCTACGGTGGAGTTTCTACACCCCATAGATTAAGGTGTGGAGCTCTGCTGTTCTTCATGAATTAATGCAAGTACTATTGTTTTTCCTTCAATTCACGCCTACTTATTCTCCAAGATATACTCTTGTACTTAATTCAGTTAAGTCAGAATGAAGGGGTGACCCGTGACAATCACCCACTATCTTCGTTACTCGCTTAGCCAAGATCCGCGTGCCTGACAACCACAAGCGGTCTACATGATGTTCAACGTAGTCATTGGACGACAGCCGGAGTATATTCTCTTGGATATCTAATACACATACCGAGTCCGTGAGATTAGTATCTTCGTGGTATAGGCGAGAACCATTGGCAGCATTCCTGGGATTCAGAAAGTCTAAACCTTGTCTGTGGTATTCCGAGTAGGATCCGGGAAGGAATGACTGTAACGAGCTTCAAACCTGCAAACGTTGGGCACAGTGACAGTGTGCAAAAGGATCAATGGATCCTATTCCGACACTAGCGGGAACCGACAGATGATTAGCCATGCGGTAGCTGTGCCTGGTATTTTTCATCCGAGACGAGAAATCCGACAGTTGATTAGCCATGTAGAAACCGTAGAGGACCATTTTCACTGAGAGGATCTTACAGCTTGCCATGGAAGGGAGCACGCATGGTTATAAGAAGGCAATAGGAAAGCAGAGATTCAGAAGCAACAAAGCATCTCCAGACGCTTATCTGAAATTCCCACCAATGAATTACATAAGTAACTTTATCTTATTTCATGTTTTATTTGTCTTTTAATTATTAAAACCTCATAACCATTTGAATCCGCCTGACTGAGATTTACAAGGATGACCATAGCTTGCTTCAAGCCGACAATCTCCGTGGGATCGACCCTTACTCACGTAAGGTATTACTTGGATGACCCAGTGCACTTGCTGGTTAGTTGCACCGGAATTGTGAAAAGTGTGAATCACAATTTCGTGTACTAGTAACCCAACAATTAATAGCCAACACAATATAATTCATCAATAAATCATAGCACAACTCATAATCATTCATCAATTCTCATCAATCACTACAATCATCAATTATCACACATTTACATAATTAGATTCAACATATCCACCAATTCACTAAATCTTAACGAGGTCACATGGTTTAACTTATCTTGCAGTCAACTAACCTAAATTTTCACGTTACATTACACATTATCTACGAGAGACCAAAATCATGCCTTGGCCGATTCCTCCCTAAGATTGGAGCACCTCAAAATGCCCTCTACCACAAGTTCCAAGCCTTTTCTCCTCACCAAGTGAAATACCAGCTTCCAAGGTTCAAGTCAAGCATCCCACCACCACCAATTTGATTCCAAATCATACAATTTAATCTAATACCATTCAATTTCACTATAATCAACATAGAATTTACCAATATCAATAATTCACAAGGGTTCAAAGGTTCTTTACCGTTTTCACAGATAATCAAAGCAATACTAATATATACTAATTAAATAACAATATATATAATTTTGTTTTAAAAAAAATTGGAGAGAGGGACCATGGTCATTATAGACCTTTTATAAATTGATAGAACCTACTTAATAATTTGATAAAACTATAAAGATTAATCGAATAATTAAACCTATACTATATTCACTAGTATAATAATGGGATAAAGTACTAAACTGGTCCCTTATATTTGGGTGTAATCCTGTTTTGGTCCTTAAAGTTTAAAGTGTCCTATTCGAATCCAAAAAAGTTTCATTTAGCTTCAATGTAGTCTCACTGTAAAGTCAAGGTTAAATAATTAATAGAATGTCTTACATGACAACAGTACAAGAACAAGGTCGATAATCTAGAGAACAAGTACAAGCTCCAAAGACACAAAATCACTGTAGATGCATCAATATATTTATTTATTATTTTTTTATAATTTAAATGAAATATTTTCTATAGAACTAAGGAGAATAATAAAAAATTGTATTGATCCATCCACGGTTGATTTTGTGCCTTTGAAACTTGTACTTGTTCTCTAGATTATGGACCTTGTTCTTGTACGGTTGTCATGTAAGACATTCCATTAATTATTTAACTTTGACCTCACTGTGGGACTACATTAAAGGTTAACGAAATTTTTTTGGATTCAAATAGAGCACTTTAAACCTTAAAGATCAAAACAAAATTATGCTCAAACGTAGGAAATCAATTTAGTATTTTACCCTATAGTAATGTGTCAACTGAGAGGGTCCATATACCATGGCTACTTGAACAACAACGTACTCTACTAACTCGTGAATAATTATGATGCAAAAACGTTTGTTGTTTTTTATGAAAACTAAATTTTTTTGTTAAACATAAAAAACATTATTGTTCTAAAAAGTTATGAAGCTTACTTCAAATCGAAACATAGTTAACTACTAAATCCTCCTTGTTAAAGTATATTTAGAGATATTGTAACTATCCATATTTTTTGAAAATATAAATATAAATAAGTTATAATTTATTTTATAAATTGAAGTTCTTTATTTTAAAAATTATTTTATTATAAATAATTAAATTAATTTTATAATTATTTAAATTTAATTAAATTCAGAATCTTATATATTTTTATTATGATAAAATATTTTAAATAATTAAAATTATAATTTTATTAATTTATAAATAATAAAAATTATATATATATATATATATATATATATATATATATTTAAGTTTGATATGTTTAATTTAAAAACAAAGTTTGGTTAATAATATTATTATTGAGTTCGATATCCACCGATATAAATAAATATCGGTACTTTTTGGTGAACGTAACTTTGCTAATGTTTTAACATATGTCTTTTATTGTTATGTTACTAATATCATTTATATTAGTAACTCATATACATTTAACTTTATATATTATTATTATTATTATTATTATTATTATTATATATATCATATGAGACTATTATTATTAATTAGTTGGCTTTTCCTTAGTTACGTTTATATGTATAAGGTTAGTATTATTAGGTGGCGGAAGCAAAAGCATAAACATATTAAAGCATATATATATTAATATTAAGGCAAAAGAATACTAGTATTGCATGATCATTCTCATAAAAGCATAAACCGTGGCACATATAAAAGCAAGCCACATAACTATTTTTATTACCTTATTCGTCATATAACCTTAGTTGATTGCATGCAAACGGTGAGAAAGAGAGAAGAGTGACCGAGAGAGAGAACCGTAACCTTCCACCGAACTTATTTTTATTACCTTATTCGTCATATAACCTTAGTTGATTGCATGCAAACGGTGAGGAAGAGAGAAGAGTGACCGAGAGAGAGAACCGTAACCTTCCACCGAACTTTTGGCTCTGATTTTTTAAAATTCGTAATTCCAATAAAAAATCTAATTCGATAAAAGTGTTCGTATCCTTTTTCTCTATACGTTAGCGTTATTTTTATCCGGTAGAAGTTGACGGTGACGTAGCTTCTCTTCCTCTTGAGTATGGTCAATTAAAGTTTTAGGAGGCACACACGATTTCTAACGCTTTCTTCTGATCTTCAGCAGCTTGGTCAGAAAGTTTTTTCAGAGCTTTCATTAATTTTGATTTCATACGAAGGTAGGGGGTTTGTTTTTAAAGTTAAATGTTTTAATTTAAGAATGCCTAAAAATCTTATTGAATAAGTGCAAATAATTTACGAGAGTCTAGTCACTACAAGAAAATAAGCATTTTGCCACATTTTAAAAGCGTGCCAAAAAGTGCAAAAAGCGTACCGATAGCTTTTCGCCACGCTTTTTGAGCTATCGGCACGCTTTTGAAAGGGTCACATCTGCCAGCGTGCCGGTTGTTCTATCGCCACGCTTTTGTTTGATAATAGTAAGTACTATTGCAATGATTTGGAAATTGTTGAGAGAATGAAGAAGCCCGTAAGGGTGGTGAATTCGAATGTTAAGGGAGGTCCTGTCCAAGTTTTTATAAAGATAAACAAAAAGGTGATTTTGATTTGAAAATCTGACTTATAAGCTTATTTTGAGAAATGTTTCTATGTTGAGAAAAGAATAGGTTTACATATTTATACATATGGAGAAAACGGTTTTATATTGAAAGATTTGATTTATATTTCTAAAGTAAGGAATGACTTGGATTTAAAACTGTTGGAAAGAGTTTGAGAAAGTGTTGGTTGATTTATTGGTAACAAATGGAGAGTTAAAATTAATTTGATATTGAAACTAGTTATCTTTCAGTTTTATAAATGCTTTGATAATGGATATGGTTTGTTCGATTTATCAATGATTTTTTAGAATTGAAATTGATTTGGTAGGAACTCTTGAAGGGTGGCATAGTCCGAATTTTAGAGGAAATGCTGTCAAATTTTTATAAAACTCTAAGATTTTATTTAAAGTGTTATTTAAAACCAAATCTGATTTAAGAATATTATTTGATTTCAATTTATTACGAAAAGAGTTTTATTTTGAATTCGATTTATTAAGAAAAGTATAATGTTTTAAACTCAATCTTTTGAGAAGGAATTTTGCTTTAAGTTATTTTTTAAGTTCGGCTTGATAAGAAAGAAAAGAAGAAGAACGAAAAGTAAAGGAAAGAGAGATAATTAAAGGAATCTCTGCCACAGGAGAGCAGATGTGACATTGTTTGGGCCTTAGTGCCAAATGTAAAGTGGGGACGCCCACACACTAAGAATTATTTTTCAAATGTACGTTTATTGATTTGGAAAGTCACACTGTATGCGGTATAGTCGTATGACTTAAAGTCACACTGTAGGCGGCCTAGCCGTAAGACTTATAACCACACTGTATGCATCTGGAAAGCCATATCTGGGACTTGTGTCCGGGTAATGTTGAGAGCTCATGGACTGCATTAGTAATAGACATGCATCATGTTGTTTGCACATTTGTATTTGGTTGTGTTTGCTTATATTACTTCTCTGTGATTGTGCTGTTTGACTTGTTTGTATGTTGGTTTGAATCATTTACTTGTGTTGTTGGTTCACGGATGTACTAAGGTGAGATGTTGTGGTTGAGAAATGATGATGTGGCTGAGAGATGGTTTGTATGACTAATTTTATGATTAAAATCTGTTTTGAGTTTAGAAATTTAAAGAAAAGTAATTATTTATGTAAAGTAGAAATAAAAGTATTTTCAGGGATTTAATAAAAATAGTTTTATTGAGTAAGGCTAATTATTTGTATTTTAATTCATTACTTTTACGGCATTCCCATTCCCTACTAAAAACGTGTGGTTTGTTCTTACCCCAAAATCTTTCACCCTTTCAGTGACACAGGTTCGAAGACTCAGCTTGAAGTTGCGGACGGTTATTAGTTTTATTTTAGTTAAGTTATGAGTTGAGTTGCTTTCAAAGAATTCCTTCACCTTTGTTATTTTAGATTTTATTTTATATAAAGGGATAGGAATTGTATTCGAGTTTTATATTCAATTTATTTGCATAACGCTTATTATTATTAGTAATTATGTGAATATTAGTGTTTGAAGATCTCTTGATATGTGACTTTAGTTAGTAAAACCAAGATTTTCTTCTGGAATTTTCTCAAAAATTGAAACGCGATATCGACGTAAAGGCTCAATAGTAAATTTATAATAAAGGAAATCAGGTCCGTAACGCTTTACTTTTGGTATGATCATGACGTGCTAAAAGTTAGGATGTTACAGATATCATATTTGTTTATTTTACTTATAATAAATAAAATATAATAAAAAATTAATTATAAATATTTTTAAAATGTATACCAAATTAATAATATTTTGAGAACATTCTCCAACTAAGTTATACATTATTTAATTAGTAATAAATAATATTTTACTAACTCTTATCGTAACGACAAAGTTAAAATTCGCGGCAACTAATTAAACTTTATTTTACTTATTTCTAATTTACCTACTTAAAAACATAAAAAAAAAACCTTTCTAATTAAATTTTTCACTTTATTATAATTCTTGAGTAATATACTTTTTAAGTTATATTTACTTAATTTATAATTTAAAATTTTAGAAAAAAAAAAGAAAATATAATAATTACTAAATACAATCTAATTTATTTTTAAATATTTTTTATTTTTTTTTTAATTTTTTTAAAAAATACCTATAGATTTTTATTAATTAAATAAACTTAAATAAATTTTTAATTTTAATATTTTTAAAATTTTTTACTGTTCATATATATTTTTTAATTTGTCCCAAAACTTAAATATTTAATTTTATTGATTATTGTTGTATATTATTGTTAAATAGTTACATTATCATACATAACAATTAAAAGTAAAAATAAAACATAAACATTTTAAGTTTTTTTAAGAACTTAATATTAAAAATATATAATTTATTAGAAGAATTAAAATTTTAAAAATATATAATTTAAAAGGACTAAAATTATTTAATTTAATAGAATATTTTTAGTATTTATTATTAAATAATTACACCTTAATAGCATATAATACGCATAACATAACTTATCCTTATTTCTTATATCTAGTGCTTTATTTTAATTATTAAAGGTAAAAAGCAAGTACTTATGAAGAATAATAGGTAAGATTTAAAATAGGATCTAAATTCTATGCTTTTAAATTTTATTAGAGAATAAACTCTATTACATAATAATGATCGTGACTCAGTAACATCATTGGCTAATTAACTTATTTTATCAATTCAATTTTTTTTTCACTATTAAAAACTGTAAATATATTGATCAAAATTGAAGATAAAAAAAATTATAGATCTAAGTAGCATTATTATGACCAATAAATTTTTTTCATGTTTAAAAAAAGTACCTAAAATTTTTAATTCTTTGCACATGATTACCTGCAAAATTTATATGGATTGAGTGCCAGGTGCTGGTTTGAAAGAATGACACAGACGTGATTTAGGGTTGAGATGAAAAATTAACGGTAATAAGAACCAGCTATTTACACATATGCATGAGAGTAACAAACAGTGAGTGAAAACTGTCGACAGATGATTAAAGATTGAGATGAAGTATGCCCTTAATAAAAACAACATGTGTTACATACTTATATATTTGACTATATCTAACCATCTCCTATACAAATATTATGACATCCAAGTCACAGCTAACTCACTTGTGCTATCAGACAAATTAAACCTCATATATTAAATGAGTTAATAGTCAAAATCATTCCTGAAAGATACCTCAATCTCCATTTTAATCCCCGAAAGATAAAGTTAATCAAAATAGTCCCTCAAAGATATGCGAGTTATTCACATTCGTCCTTTCATCATCTCTTTCGCTGAGTTGGCTAATGTTCACTAATGTGTCACGTTAACTGCCACCGTGGCAGACAAGAAAAACGATGCAGTTTTGATTGAATGCCCTCCTAGCCGTGATGCGTCATCGTTTTGTGTCCGAAAGAGATTCAAAACATTACAAAGTCTCACCCCATCTCATAACAACTATCTCTCTATGTTTGGCTCCAAAATGTTTCGTCTCCCTCAAGCTATGCCCTAAACCTTTCACCTTGCATTCGAACCACGCCATCAACCTTTGTTAGTGTTGGTTGACGATTAAAGCAGAATAGGTATCGCTACTGAAAATAGAGTTCATCGTCTCTTGGAGCAACATTGATTGCGGAAGAAGCAATCGTGACGGTTAGAGGTAAGGCTGAAAACTTTTTCATATTTTTTGAGTCATTTTGTGGCGTGATGTCTTTCTAGTGGTGTTTCTTTTGAGTCATTTGACTGCCGTTGTGATTATTTTTAGTTATGGGTGTTTTATTTTAATGATGGTTCTTTTTCGTGTTGCATGTTCATTTTGGGGTTAGGGTTTATTTTCTTATGATTGAGAATAGCTAGTGACAATCTGTGGGCTAAGGGTATTTTTGTTTTTGTCATTGTAGATGGAAGGTCCTCCGATGACTTTTGTGTTTCACCATGGTGGATTGTTTAAAAATAATGTGGAAGGAGACATGATATATGAACCTGATAATACAGAGGTATTAATGGGTGTTGAAGGAGACACGCTTGATGTGTTCTTTGTAAGGTGTTACTATAAGGAGTTGGGTTACATTGAAGCTGGAAACTGTTGGTGGAAAGATCTTGGAGTTCCCCTTTCATTCGGGTTGAGAAGGTTAGTCACAGATTCAGACTTGCTTGCAATGTGCAAGGATTGTAGGAGAAACCAACATGTAATCAATCTGTACCTTGAGAATTGTATTTCACAGCCTTGTATAGAAGACAACGTGGAGGAGGATCTAGTGAATGTGAAAGCAGAAAGCTTGAAACAGAAGAAATCTTCCCAAGCTAAAAAGTGCAGTTCTCAACCTGCCAAGATGCCCACAACAATGGTTCCTCAGTCCAAGAAGCAAACCTCTCAACCCACTAGACAAACCTCACAGCCCAACTCGCAGCCCAACAAACCAACAATGAAGCCCAATTCTGAGCCCAACAAACCAACTATAAAGCCCATTTCTCAGCCCAATAAACCAGTCCATATGCCCATGAAGCCCGACCCTCTGCCCAAGAAGACCACCTATCAGGACAATACAGTTCCACCTCAATCTAATGCATCATCACAAACAACCAAGAACTCACAAGGGAATAAGAATAAAGAAAGTAGCCGTGTATGCATGCAATATCAGCAATACAGGATAAAAATGACAAAAGGGCTGAAGAGTATTGTCATGACTGGTTGAAGATGGAAGCATACAGGAGGACTTATTGTTTCAACGTCAATCTGGTGAAAGGACAGGATTTATGGGAAAAAACTCCACACCCAGCTCCAGTCCCACTCCCATTTAAGCCCAAACCTGGAAGACCAACAAAGAAAAGAAGAAGGGACAAGGATGAGCAACCAACTGGGTCAAAGACAAAGATGAAGAGGAAGTATAACCCCATCAGATGCATGTATTGTGGTGAGATAGGACACAATAAGAGAAATTGTGCAAAGAAGAAAGCTATGGAAGCTGAAGAGCATGCTAAGCAGATGCACCTGCAACTGGAAGTTGTTGCCCCTGGTGCAAATGGGGCTGAGCTTGAAGTAAACTCTGTCCCAGATGAACATGATCCAGCTCCAAGAGAAATAACACCATTGCCTACACTTTCATCACCAAGACAGCCTCTAAAAGTGATTGAACATTAGCCAATCTGAAAGCATTCCACCAACCCAAGATACACAACAGGTTGTATAATCACTACTCAACTATAAAACATATGTGCTTTCTTTTATAATCTAACAAATGCATCTGGTATTAAATTATGTAGGAACAAGTCATAGCTAGGCCACCTAAATTACAGGTCATTAAAGGGAAAGCCAGACTTAGGTCCTCTCCTAAACTTACTACAGCTGCACTAGTTGCTATCTCTGCTGAGACAATCAAGGGGACTAGTTCAGCCACTACTAAGAAGTTGGCCAACTTTATGAGCTTCGTGCCTACTCCAAGCTTCAAGTCCCCAAGAAAGACTGATAAATGACTTTGATTAGAAAGAAATTTATTCTGCTTGACTTTTTTTTGTGTGGGGGTACTTTATGTTTTTTGCACAGGGCAATTGAAGTTCCATTATAAACATTGTGGTTATCTGTGTAATTGAAAGTTGTATTCTATCCTTATGTTTTGGTCTAGCCTTCTTTTTAGGTTTTTATCCTCATGTAAAACTTTATGAATTTGCTATGGTATTTATCCTTAAGATAATGTGACATTTAGCTTTCTATGGCAACACAATGCTTAAGAGTACTTTGATTACTGATTCTGTTCATGGCTTAATATATCTTACTGCAATAGTATTTCTGATTAGTTTGGAACATTTGATGGATAGTTTGATCTTAATCTTAAAACACCAAATGGAAACATCTATTCTCATTCAAGCCATTCAATTCATTACACCATGACATATCAACAAAATTTGATTTACTTGGAACTACATAACAAACAACAAAGGATCACATTAATGACAACTACTACAAACATGAAAATTATTAGCAGTTTCAAAGCTTTAACTTTAGCTTCCAAGCTGCCCAGTCTCCATACCACTTTCAACCTCCATTCATCATAGTCACTTTCAACCTGCAAATCAGTCCCATAATCTTTCTTTGTTCCACCTTCAGCCACCCTTTGATAGTCATCATCATCAACCCACTTAAAGTAATTGCAGTGACTTCCCTTATGCAAATTCAAAAATCAGAAAACAAAAAATTGAAAAACATCCAACAACACAAAACAGATGGAAAACTTTTAGCTTTTTTCACAATACTCACCCAGTACCTTGGACATGCATGGAATAGTCTATTTGGGTTCTCTGCTGTCCCAGATTTTTTTATCACAATTTTCAACCCACATAAACATGATTCCTCATAAGTTTTCCGCCTGGTTCGCATTAAAGCGCTGGAACTATTACTGTCGTTCGACGAAAACGACACACCACCGCTACGACCTCCATTTCCTGCCTCCATCCTCGTCGCAAACCAGCAATTTCAAGGTCTACCAGGCATATGGCCCTATGGCCCTCTGATTGTTGAATGCGACTTATTTATCATCGAATTTAGGATTAGGATTCAAACACTAAGGGACTGATTTGAACTGTTTTAACAAAGTTACCTTGTTAGCATTAGCAGCGCACACGTAGGCTGCCACGGTGGCAGTTAACGTCACACGTCAGTGAACGTTAGCCAACTCAGCGAAGGAGATGACGAAAGGACAAATGTGAATAACTCGCATATCTTTAGGGGACTATTTTGATTAACTTTATTTTTCGGGGACTGCAATAGAGATCGAGGTATCTTTCAGGGATGATTTTGACTATTAACTCTATAGAAAATCATCTCTATTAGTTTTTTCATAAATTATATTATCCTAAAATATTACTTTATTATAATTCTTGAGTAATATACTTTTAAGTTATGTTTACTTAATTTATAATTTAAAATTTCAGAGAAAAAAGAAAATATAATAATCACTAAATACAATGTAATTTATTTTTTAAATACTTTTTATTTTTTCTTTAATTTTTTTTAAAAAATTCCTATAGATTTTTTATTAATTAAATAAATTAAAATAAATTTTTATTTTAATATTTTTACATTTTTTTATTGTTTATATATATATTTAATTTGTCCCAAAACTTAACTATTTAGTTTTATTGATTATTGTTGTATATTATTTTTAAATAGTTGCATTATCATACATAGCAATTAAAAGTAAAAATAAAAACATAAAAATTTTAAGTTCTTTTAAGAATTTAATACTAAAAATTATATAATTTATTAGACGAACTAAAATTTGAAAAATATATAATTTAAAAAGACTAAAATTTATTTAATTTAATAGAATACTTTTAGTATTTATTATTAAATAATTACACCTTAATGGCATATAATACGATATGCATAACATAACTTATTATATACGGTTGGAATACTTATCCTTATTTCTTTCCCCTAGTCTTTTATTTTAATTATTAAGACTAAAAGACAAGTACTTATGAAAAATAATAGGTAAGATTTAAAATAGAATCTAAATTCTATACTTTTAAATTTTGTCACAGAATAAATTCTATTACATAATAATAATGACTGTGACTAGCGGAACATCATTGGATAATTAACTTATTTTATCAATTCAATTTATTTTTTCACTATTAAAAACTGTAAATATATTGATCAAAATTGAAGATAAAAAAAATCATAGATCTAAGTAGTATTATTTTGACCAATAAAATTTGTTCATGTTTAAAAAAATACCTAAAATTTTTAATTCTTTGCACATAATTACGTGCAAATTTATATGGATGGAGTGTGAGGCACTAGCTTGAGAGAATGACACAGACGTGATTTAGAATCGAGATGAAGAACAAGCGGTGATAAGAACCAGCTATTTACACATATGCATGAGAGTAACAAATAGTGAGTGAAAATTGTCGACAGAAAATTAAAGATTGAGAAGAAGTATGTCCTTAATAAAAACAACATGTATTACATACTTACATATTTGACTATATTTAACCATCTGCTATACAAATATTATGACATCCAAGTCACAACTAACTCACTTGTGGTATCAGACAAATTAAACCTCATATATAAAATCATCTCTGTTATTTTTTCATAAATTACATTATCCTAAAATATTACTTTATTATAATTTTTAAGTAATATACTTTTAAGTTATGTTTACTTAATTTATAATTTAAAATTTCAGAGAAAAAAAATATAATAATCACTAAATACAATCTAATTTATTTTTTAAATACTTTTCATTTTTTCTTTTATGTTTTTTAAAAAAATGCATATAGATTTTTTATTAATTAAATGAATTTAATTAAATTTTTTATTGTTCATATATTTTTTTTAATTTGTCCTAAAAGTTAAATATTTAGTTTTATTGATTATTGTTGTATATTATTGTTAAATAGCTACATTATCAGACATAGTAATTAAAAATAAAAATAAAAAAATAAACATTTTTTTAAGAACTTAATACTAAAAATTATATAATTTAAAAGGACTAAAAATTTATTTAATTTAATAAAATACTCTTAGTATTTGTTATTAAATAATTGTACCTTAATGACATATAATACGATATGCATAACATATAACTTATTAATTATTATACACGATTGGAGTACTTATCCTTATTTCTTATACCCAATCCTTTATTTTAATTATTAAAGCTAAAAGACAAGTACTCATGAAGAATAATAGATAAGATTTAAGATGGGATCTAAATTCTATGTTTCTAAATTTTGTCATAGAATAAACTTTATTACATAATAATGACTTTGACTAACGTAACATCATTGGCTAATTAACTTATTAATTCAATTCAATTTATTTTTTTACTATTAAAAATTGTAAATATATTGATCAAAATTGAAGATAAAAAAATCATAGATCTAAGTAGTATTATTATGACCAATAAAGTTTTTTCATGTTTAAAAAAAAATAACCTAAAATTTTTAATTCCTTACACATAATTACTTGCAAAATTTATATGGATTGAGTGCCAGGGGTTAGTTTGAGAGAATAACAGACGTGATTTAGAGTTGAAATGAAACACAAGCGGTGATAAGAACCAGCTATATACATACATGCACGAGAATAACGAACGGTGAGGAAAAACTGTTCGACAGAAAATTAAAAATGAGATACATACTTAAATATTTGACTATATCTGAGATACAAATATTATGACATCCAACTTACAGCTAACTCACTTGTAGTATCAGACAAATTAAAACTCATATATAAAATCATCTCTATTATTTTTTTCATAAATTATATTATCCTAAAATCTTGCTTTATTATAATTCTTGAGTAATATACTTTCAAATTATGTTTACTTAATTTATAATTTAAAATTTCAAAAAAAAAATATAATAATTACTAAATGCAATCTAATTTATTTTTTAAATACTTTTCATTTTTTCTTTTAATTTTTTAAAAAAATGCATATAGATTTATTATTAATTAAATAAATTTAAATAAATTTTTTATTTTAATATTTTATATTGTTCATATATTTTTTTTTAATTTGTCCTAAAACTTAAATATTTAATTTTATTGATTATTGTTGTATATTATTGTTAAATAACTACATTATCATACATAGCAATTAAAAATAAAAATAAAAATATAAACATTTTATGTTCTTTTAAGAACTTAATACTAAAAATTATATAATTTATTAAAAGAATTAAAATTTAAAAATATATAATTTAAAAAGACTAAAACTTATTTAATTTAATAGAATATTTTTAATATTTGTTATTAAATAATTGTACTTTGATGGCATATAATAAGATATGTATAACATAACTTATCATACACTCTTGGAGTACTACTCTTTTATTTTAATTTTTAAGATTAAAAGAAAAGTACTCATAAAGAATAATAGGTAAAGTTTAAAATGGGATCTAAATTCTATGCTTTTTAATTCCTTATCCATGATTACGTGCAAAATGTATATAGATTAAATGATAGGTACTGATTTGAGAGAATGATACAAAAGTGATTTAGAGTTTTTTTTTTTGTGACTAGATGTGATTTAGAGTTGAGATAAAGAACAAGCAGCGATAAAAACTAGTTATTTATAATTTAGTGACACATATAGATGAGAATAACGAGATGTGAGTGAAAACTGTCAACAGAATATTAAAGATTGAGATGAAGTACCTGATAATAACAACATGTGTTACATACTTACATATTTGACTGTATTTAACAATTTATTGTACAAAACTACAAATATTATGATATCCAATTCATAGCTAACTCAATTGTGGTATCAGACAAATTAAACCTCGTATATAAAATCATCTCTATTATTTTTTTCATAAATTACGTTATCCTAAAATATTGTTTTATTATAATTGTTGAGTAATATACTTTCATATTATGTTTACTTAATTTATAATTTAAAATTTTTAAAAAATATATAATAATTACTAAATACAATGTAATTTATTTTTTAAATACTTTTCTTTTTTCCTTTTATTTTTTAAAAAAAATGCATATAGATTTATTATTAATTAAATAAATTTAAATAAATTTTTTATTTTAATATTTTTTATTATTCATATATTTTTTTTAGTTTGTCCTAAAACTTAAATATTTAGTTTTATTGATTATTGTTGTATATTATTGTTAAATAACTACATTATCATACATAGCAATTAAAAATAAAAATAAAAACATAAACGTTTTATGTTTTTTTAAGAACTTAATACTAAAAATTATATAATTTATTAGAAGAATTAAATTTAAAAAATATATAATTTAAAAGGACTAAAACTTATTTAATTTAATAGAATATTCTTAATATTTATTATTAAATAATTGCACCTTGATGGCATATAATAAGATATGCATAATATAATTTATTATATACCGTTGGAGTACAACTCTTTTATTTTAATTTTTAAGGTTAAAAGGCAAGTACTGATAAAGAATAATAGGTAAAGTTTAAAATGGGATTCAAATTCTATGCTCTTAATTCCTTATACATGATTACGTGCAAAATTTATATAGATTGAATGACAGGTGCTGGTTTGAGAGAATAACACAGACGTGATTAAGAGTTGAGATGAAGAACAAGCGGTGATAAAAATCAGCTATTTATAATTTAGTGACACATATATGTGGAGCAGTGAGTGAAAATTGTCAACAGAATATTAAAGATTGAGATGAAGTATGTCCCTGATAATAACAACATGTGTTACATACTTACATATTTGACTATATCTGACTATTTATTGTATAAATATTATGACATCCATCTCAGAACTAACTCACTTGTGGTATCAGACAAATTAAACCTCATATATAAAATCATCTCTATTATTTTTTTCATAAATTACATTATCTTCAAATATTGCTTTATGATAATTCTTGAGTAATATACTTTCAAATTATGTTTACTTAATTTATAATTTAAAATTTCAAAAAAATATATATAATAATTACTAAATACAATCTAATTTATTTTTTAAATACTTTTTATTTTTTCTTTTATTTTTTAAAAAAAATGCATATAAATTTATTATTAATTAAATAAATTTAAATAAATTTTTTATTTTAATATTTTTTATTGTTCATATATTTTTTTTAATTTGTCCTAAAACTTAAATATTTAATTTTATTGATTATTGTTTATATTATTGTTAAATAACTACATTATCATACATAGCAATTAAAAATAAAAATAAAAACATAAACATTGTATGTTCTTTTAAGAACTTAACACTAAAAATTATATAATTTATTAGAAGAATTAAAATTAAAAAATATATAATTTAAAAGGACTAAAACTTATTTAATTTAATAGAATATTCTTAATATTTATTATTAAATAATTGCACCTTGATGGCATATAATAAGATATGCATAATATAAATTATTATATACCGTTGGAGTACTACTCTTTTATTTTAATTTTTAAGGTTAAAAGGCAAGTACTGATAAAGAATAATAGGTAAGGTTTAAAATGGGATCCAAATTCTATGCTTTTAATTCCTTATACATGATTACGTGCAAAATTTATATAGATTGAATGACAGGTGCTGGTTTGAGAGAATAACACAGACGTGATTAAGAGTTGAGATGAAGAACAAGCGGTGATAAAAATCAGCTATTTATAATTTAGTAACACATATATGTGGAGCAGTGAGTGAAAATTATCAACAGAATATTAAAGATTGAGATGAAGTATGTCCCTGATAATAACAACATGTGTTATATACTTACATATTTGACTATATCTGACCATTTATTGTATAAATATTATGATATCCAACTCAGAGCTAACTCACTTGTGGTATCAGACAAATTAAACCTCATATATAAAATCATCTCTATTATTTTTTCATAAATTACATTATCTTAAAATATTGCTTTATGATAATTCTTGAGTAATATACTTTCAAATTATATTTACTTAATTTATAATTTAAAATTTCAAAAAAAAATATAATAATTACTAAATACAATCTAATTTATTTTTTAAATACTTTTTATTTTTTTTTTAGTTTTTTAAAAAAATGCATATAAATTTATTATTAATTAAATAAATTTAAATAAATTTTTAATTTTAATATTTTTTATTGTTTATATATTTTTTTTAATTTGTCCTAAAACTTAAATATTTAGTTTTATTGATTATTGTTTATATTATTGTTAAATAACTACATTATCATACATAGCAATTAAAAATAAAAATAAAAACATAAACATTTTATGTTCTTTTAAGAACTTAATACTAAAAATTATATAATTTATTAGAAGAATTAAAATTTAAAAAATATATAATTTAAAAGGACTAAAAATTATTTAATTTAATAAAAACTTTTTAATATTTATTATTAAATAATTGCACCTTGATGACATATAATAAGATATGCATAACATAATTTATTATACATTGTTGGAGTACTACTCTTTTATTTTAATTTTTAAGATTAAAAGGTAAGTACTCATAAAAAATGCCCAATGAGTAATAGCTCAAATGTCATAGTCTCCCCATACTCAATTAAAAAGTTGCGGGTTCGAGTCTTCTATTTTTGGTAAAAAAAAAAAAGTACTCATAAAGAATGAAAGGTAAGGTTTAAAATGAGATCTAAATTTTATGCTTTTAATTCCTTATACATGATTACGTGTAAAATTTATATACGTAATTTAGAGTTGAGATGAAGAACAAACAAATTTTTATGTTTATATACGTAATTTAGAGTTGAGATGAAGAACAAACAAATTTTTATGTAACCACTTGCAACGTCTTATATTTTCGTGGCCAAATTTTGTGAAGTTTTTGGACGATTTTGTTTGTTTGTGGCTAACTTGAGATCAGACTCAATGATTATCGTGGCAAAATTGAACGATTTTCACTTCAAAATTTCGCGCTTAATTTGATTTTTTTCCTTGTCACTCTCGAAATATTTGTATGCGGTTTATACTTTTTCCAAATTTAAACCCTAACCTAAGATAAATTCAATTTACCAGGGTGCAGACTTTTCCAATTCTTTAATTGTTGGTTTCTTCTCCCTCCTTTTGAGTGCTGCCACTGTAACATTAATAAAGTATTATTCTTAAATTCGATCATATTTTTGAATCATGTGTTTTTTTTACTTAGTACTAACTATGCGCTAATTTGATTAATTTCTCCTATTTGATTTAACAGTAGTTTTTTAATGCGGTTCTGTTATTCATTACTTGTATAAAAATAAGATTGTAATGCAACCAAGGAGACTAAATTGTATACATACAATTTTAATATTTATATTTTTTAGTTACATTTCTTTGTGCGTGTTCTTTTTGGTCAAATACAGTTTTGTATCCAATTTTACCCCTATACATTAATTTATAGGCTTTGGTGATAGAATAAAATGATTCAACTAAAATTGAATGTTAAAATTATAAAAAGAGTACAAAAAAATACAAAGAGTATATTTTTATCTTTGATAAAATAACTCTAACTAATTTTAGAAAGTAAAGAATACTAACTATCATTGATTGAAATAATAACTAATTTAATTACTCATTATTTAATTACTAACTATTACTCAGAATATTAGTTTTATACTTATATTTTATTAATTTAATTTAAAAAATAAATTAAAATTAATTTTATGAGAGTTTATTTTTTAACTATGTACACATTTTTTTTAATTTAAAGGTATCAAATTCTTAAATTTTAAGTTTATTTATTTTAATTTTTACTGATGTCATTTTTTTAAATTCAACGAGTAAAAATTCTAAATTCTAATTAGTATGTGAAATTTTTGAAATATAGTTTAAAGTTATAAATTTTACAATTTAATATTTTTTATTAAAATTAAGTTTTACTCTAAATTAGAAAGTGATAGTTACTTCACTAAACAAAATTTAAATTAACATCTATAATAAGATGAATGAAATTTTGAGCGGCAATGTTAAGCGCAACTTTTATTTAGTAGTCCACTCATCCGGTCTTAACAATAACTCCCTCCCATTGTTCCCCAAATCCCTGTTTGTTAGCTCCTGCAATTGATTCAAGTTTGATAACATGCAGCCAACCCCTCTTGCTAATAACATTTTCTTCAGCTTCTCCAGATCGTAATTTCTTAGCTCCTGCACTTAGATCAAGCCAGCTAACCTTCAGAGCAAATCCGTTTAGCTCAAGACGTTTCTGTTTAGGTTATGGGTAAGATCACACCGGACGTTTTGTGAAAGAGTAGGGACCATAATTTGCAGTTCGAGTACCGCCTAATTTGAGTCGCCGAAGAAGCAAGCAAAATCAGTGGAATCGGATTCTATCGGTAAACCGAATCGCGAACAAGATTTTCATGGCATCATTTTGCTTTTTATATTTCTTTTCAACAATGAAAGTTAATTTTAGACTTTTTTTTTTGTTATTCTAACATGCATTCTTTCTTTTGTGACTGATTACAGATAGATTCTAAATTACCAATTGGTATTTTGAAAGATGTTATGCAATTAACAATTGAAGCCTGCAAAGCAGCTACAAATTACATCCGAAAAGTAAGTATTGTACCTTAATTTTTTTATCATCTTCGAAGGAGTCAAATCATGCCTTATTAATTTTTTTTAACTTAATTCTTGATCTCTATTTTGCTTAGCAGATTTGATTGGAGTACACAAAGCAACTAGAGTATCGAGGCGGGGTGTATAATTCTGTAACATAATAGAGTTTGTTTTTTGTATAGCTGTCAAGTTGGTTAGTTTGTTAGACATAATTATAGCACTATTAGTTAGTAATTTATTTTCCCTTTTGCTATATATATTGTAATTGGTACTCAATACTCTGTGGTGGTTCTTTTAATCAATTATTCTCTCTTTTCACTTCTTTCTAATTCTTCTTCCATTACTTTAAATTTCAATGACCTGAGAGTACATCACCAACCTTCTTATTTTCTTATAATTATTTTTGTAATTCACTTGAATTTTAAGCTTGGTATCATTTTACATGGTATCAGAGCGAGAAGATCCAACTATGGCAGATAATTTAGCTAATCCGAATGCAAGCCCTTCATCAAATTTCGCTGCAGATTTTGAGAATTTCACCGCTTTCATGCGTCAATTCTCTCAATTCCAGGCACATCTTGGCAGATCTAGTTCCTCTTCTGCAATTTCTGATCCGATTAGCCCTTATTTTCTTCATCCAGGAGAAAGTCCTGGTTTGGCTCTAATTTCGCTTAAATTGACACTTCAAAATTATTATCAGTGGTCGCACGATATGTGGAGAGCACTCAGATCGAAGAATAAGGTGAAATTCCTCGATGGATCCATTCTAAAACCAGGTGAAGGTGATCTTAATTTTGAAGCATGGGATAGGTGTAACAATTTTCTCCTCTCCTGGATCAACCTCTCTCTCAGCCCTGAAATCGCTAAGAGCGTGATGTGGATTAGCTCAGCTCCAGACTTGTGGAATGATTTAAAACGTCGTTACTCACAGGGAGATGTCTTTCGAGTTGGTGCGTTAAAAGAAGAATTTTATGTATTCAAACAATGTGATCTTACTGTTACCTCTTACTTTGCTATGTTGAAAGCTATTTGGGAAGAATTAGAAAATTTACGTGCTATTCCTAGTTGTGTTGCTTGTGTTAATGGATGTTCATGTGGATCACGAATTGTTCGAGACTATGCTTCTGAGGAATATGTTGTCAAATTCTTAAAAGGATTGAATGAGCAATATTCAAATGTTAAATCACAAATCATACTAATGAAGCCGTTACCTGAAATCAACACAGTACTATCTATGTTAACCCAACAAGAGCAAGAATTGAATTGTGACCCGTCAAATAGCAACATAGTGACTAACTCTTTAGAGGTGCAAACCTCAACTGGAAGCGGTTCATTTTCTGGAAGAGGCAGAGGCCGTGGACGAAATTCAGGCAGACGAAGAAATCAAAAATCTTATAGTCGAGGCTACACTTCAAAGTTTTGTAGCTACTGTAATCGAATTGATCATTTAGCAGAGACATGCTATAAGAAAAATGGCTTTCCTACTCACCAAAAGCAGCGAGTAGCCAATCAACTTAGCACTGACGAGATAGTTGAAAATTCTAGTGCTGAGATTGCTGATTCTAACCAGGATAAAAAGAGCGATGATACAGTACTTGTGTTGACTCCAGATCAGAAGGAAACCTTACTAGCACTCCTTCAACAACCACGCATGCCAACTTCAAATAGTGTAAACCACATTACTTCTTCCGCCACCCTTACTCAACCAAAAGGTAGGCATTGCTTGAGTGTATCATCAAATTTTACTAAAACTTCTTGGATACTTGACAGTGGAGCTACTGATCATGCATCCTATATTCAAGAGTCTTTCAAAACTTTTCATTATATGAGATCAGTTTTGGTAAATCTACCTGATGGTTCTACCACTACAACAAACATTTGTGGCACTGTGCAACTCTCTAAACATTTGATTCTTACCAATGTTTTATTCATACCTCACTTTAAATATAATTTGATTTCAGTGTCTAAACTCACAAAGTCATTACATTGTGAATTAAAATTTACTGATTCTTTTTGTGAGATACAGGTACTCCCATCATTGAAGATGATTGGACAAGCTAAAGTCATTGGTGATCTTTATGTGATGGATGTTCAACCTTGGAAACTAACTACACCAGAAGTTAACACACATTCTGTAAATGTCACAGTGCAGCAAGATTTAGGAACTCTATGGCATGCTAGACTAGGTCATTTACCATCCAAAAGAATGTCAATCATGAAAAATACATTTCCATTTATTGAATGCATTTCATCATCTCATGTTTGTGATTCTTACCACTTGGCTAGACAAAAGAAATTGTCTTTTCCCATTAGTAATACACAATCAGAATATATTTTTGATTTGTTACATATAGATATTTGGGGACCACTCTCACTTTTATCTACTGCTGGCCATAAATATTTTCTTACAATTGTGGAAGATAAAACGAGGTTTACTTGGATTTATTGCATGAAACTAAAATCCGAAACTAGAGTGTTAGTAGAAAATTTTGTTCAAATGGTGCAAACTCAATTTCATAAAGTTGTGAAACAAATTAGAACAGATAATGGGATGGAATTTAAAATGAACTCTTTCTATAACTCAAAAGGAATATTACATCAAACATCTTGTGTTGAAACTCCTCAACAAAATGGAATTGTTGAGAGGAAGCATCAACATATACTGAATATTGCAAGAGCACTTTTGTTTCATTCTAATGTGCCAAAATGTTTTTGGCACTATGCTATGCACCATTCAGTACATTTAATAAATAGACTACCAAGCACCTTCTTGAATCATCAAACGCCTTATGAGGCACTTTTCAAGAATAAACTAGATTTGACTCATCTCAAGGTGTTTGGTTGTCTTGTTTTTGCTACCGCTTTGAGTACTAATAGAAGAAAATTAGATCCTAGAGCTAGAAAATGTATTTTTCTTGGTTATCAATCAGGAACAAAATGGTCCATTTTGTTTGATTTAAAATCCAAAGAAATTTTTATATCAAGAAACACTGAATTTTATGAACACTATTTCCCATTCAAACAAATACCAAGCACTGATTTTTCTATAGATCAACCTTCAATTGAATCATTCAATTTTGACCCTTTTGCATTCTTTTATAATAACTCTGCACATACTTCTTCATATGAGCATACTCATGGCATAATTGCACCTCACACCATACACACTACACCTGATTTATCTGCCACTTCTACATCACCCATGGCATCTCTTCATGATATAACAGATTCTGCATCACCCGCCACCTTAGACTCAGCATCTGCATTGGCACCATTGGAACATTCATCCATTCATATTGAGTCACAATCTGCTGCACCAGTTTTGAGAAGGTCTGAACGAGAAAGAAAAACACCCTCTTATCTTAAAGATTTTCATTGTTTCCATATTTCATTACATAGAGATCCAATCAATGCGGCCCAATTACCTTCAACATGTAAGTATCCCCTTTCTCACCATTTGTCATATTCATTGTTTACTCCCAAGCACCAGGCCTTCACTTTTGCTCTCATAAATAACTCGGACCCCAAACACTATTCTGAGGCTGTTATGCATGATTGTTGGAGGAAGGCTATTGAGGCAGAACTCACTGCTCTTGAGCAAAACAAAACCTAGATCATCACTTCTCTTCCTCCTGGAAAGAATGCAGTTGGTTGTAAGTGGATTTTTCGCACAAAATTCCACCCAGATGGCACTATCGAGAGGCATAAGGCACGTCTTGTTGCCCAAGGTTTCACTCAAATTCCTGGAGTCGATTACATTGACACCTTTAGTCCCGTTGTGAAAATGAGCACTGTGCGTGTTCTTCTTACCGTTGCAGCAGCAAAGAATTGGCATCTTCATCAACTTGATGTGAATACAGCTTTTCTCCATGGAGACCTACATGAGGACGTTTATATGAAACTTCCAAAGGGGTTACAGTGTTCCAATCCAAACTTAGTCTGCAAGTTGACAAAATCTTTGTACGGTTTGAAACAAACTAGTCGCCAATGGAACATCAAGTTGTCTGCTGCACTTGCTGATCTGGGGTTTACTCCATCTGAAAATGATCACTCGCTTTTTACCAAATCCACAGGTACAACTTTCACAGCTATTCTTGTTTATGTTGATGATCTTGTGTTAGCTGGAGATGATTTGAGTGAAATTCAAGCTGTCAAAATATTTTTGGATGATAAGTTAAAATTAAAGACCTTGGCCTTCTTAAGTTCTTTATTGGGATGGAGGTAGCACGAAGCAATGCTGGTATTGCACTGTATCAAAGAAAGTATGCATTGGATTTGATCACAGACTGCGGTTTGCTTGGTGCAAAACCAGCATCTACTCCTATGGAGTACACTACTTCTCTGTCTAAGGCTTCAGGCTCCCCTCTTCCTGATGCAACCATCTATCGTAGATTGGTGGGCAGACTTCTGTACCTTACTAACACAAGACCAGATCTCAGCTACTCTGTTGGATGCCTATCTCAGTTCATGGATTCACCAACTGATGCCCACTTGAAGGCTGCCTATATGATCATCCGGTATCTAAAACAATCACCAGCTTATTTTTCTCTGTCAACAATTCTTTCACACTATCTGATTACACTGATTCTGATTGGGGGCTTGTAAAGACACTCGAAAATCCATCAGTGGTTATTGTTTCTTCTTTGACCAAACTCTTATTTCTTGGAAGAGTAAGAAGCAGGCTACAGTTTCAAGGTCGTCCTCAGACAGAATATCGCGCCCTTGTTAATGGCACTTGTGAACTCGTTTGGTTACTCAAACTACTAAAGGAATTCAACATTCTTCCTCCTCTTCCGGTTGATATCTTCTGTGATAATAAATCAGCTATCTATATTGCTTCAAATCCTGTCTTTCATGAAAGAACCAAGCATGTTGAGGTTGATTGTCATGTGGCTCGAAACAAGTTCAAAGAAGGGGTTTCTAATCTTAGGCACGTTGTCTCCGGTGAACAACCGGCTGATCTATTCACTAAATCCCTTCCTCCAGGACCATTCTCTCATTTGCTTTCCAAGCTGGGATTACTTGATTTGCACAAACCACGTAATACCAGCTTGCGGGGGATGTAACATAATAGAGTTTATTTTTTGTATAGCTGTCAAGTTGGTTAGTTTGTTAGACATAATTATAGCACTATTAGTTAGTAATTTATTTTTCCTTTTGCTATATATATTGTAATTGGTACTCAGTACTCTGTGGTGGTTCTTTTAATCAATTATTCTCTCTTTTCACTTCTTTCTAATTCTTCTTCCATTACTTTAAATTTCAATGACCTGAGAGTACATCACCAACCTTCTTATTTTCTTATAATTATTTTTGTAATTCACTTGAATTTTAAGCTTGGTATCATTTTACAAATTCAGTGGTGTATAATTTAGTGGCGGAAGTTATGTGTATTTTTTGCTATTTATCTGAAAATATTTTTGCATGTGGATTGTCCGTGTAACAAGAAATGAAGAGCTTGATAAATTCATTATTTTGGTACTTTCAAGATTTCAGTTTTCTGAATCATTTTAGCAAAGTTTGATATTTATTTTGTAATAGTTTTATTTGGATAGTTTTTTAACATTAAATCCATTAATCTAGGATATTTGCTTTTCAATACTAAGTATTTGTTAATTTTATATTTTTATACTATGGATAATACGTATATGAATGTGATTAATTTTTTTAATATTATATGATGTAATTTTATATTAAAAAATATTTTTATTATAATTTTTTTAATTTAACTTTTATCATTAGCCACGGAAAAAGTGTAGCAAAAAAGTCCGGCCTGGTCAATTTTGTCACAGATAAAGTGTGGCATGCATCATTTTATTTTGCCACGAAAAAGAGTATGTCTAAACGTGCTAAAGTTGTGGCTAACAAAATGTTTCCACGGATATTAAAACCGTGGCTATTGGAGTAAAAAAGTGGCTAATTAAAAACGTGTCGTCCCCTTTAGCCACAAATGTTCATTTGTTACCAAAGCATAATTGCCATAGTTATTTGGAGTTTAGCCACGGATTTTTTCCATGACTAAACCCCTTGTTTTTGGTAGTGATATACGTGAGAGCGGTGAATGAAATGCAGAATATTAAAGATTGAGATAAAGTATGCCCCTGATAATAACATGTGTTACATACTTACATATTTGACTATATCTAACCATTTATTGTATAAATATTATGACATCCAACTCACTTGTGGTATCAGACAAATTAAACCTCATATATAAAATCATCTCTATTATTTTTTTCATAAATTACATTATCTTAAAATATTGCTTTATGATAATTCTTGAGTAATATGCTTTCAAAATTATGTTTACTTAATTTATAATTTAAAATTTTAAAAAAATATATAATAATTACTAAATACAATCTAATTTATTTTTAAATACTTTTTATTTTTATTTTTATATTTTAAAAAAATGCATATAGATTTATTATTAATTAATAAATTTAAATAATTTTTTAATTTTAATATTTTTTATTGTTCATATATTTTTTTAATTTGTCCTAAAACTTAAATATTTAGTTTTATTGATTATTGTTGTATATTATTGTTAAATAACTGCATTATCATACATAGCAATTAAAAATAAAAATAAAAACATAAACATTTTATGTTCTTTTAAGAACTTAATACTAAAAATTATATAATTTATTAGAAGAATTAAAATTTAAAAAATATATAATTTAAAAGAACTAAAACTTATTTAATTTAATAGAATATTTTTAATATTTATTATTAAATAATTGCACTTTGATTGCATATAATAAGATATGCATAACATAATTTATTATACACTGTTGGAGTACTACTCTTTTATTTTAATTTTTAAGGTTAAAAGGCAAGTACTCATCAAGAATAATAGGTAAGGTTTAAAATGGGATCTAAATTCTATGTTTTCATTCTTTATACATAATTACGTGCAAAATTTATATTGATTGAATGACAGTTGCTCGTTTGAGAGAATGACACAGACGTGATTTAGAGTTGAGATGAAGAACAAGCTGTGATAAAAACCAGCTATTTATAATTTAGTAACACATATACGTCAGAGTAACGAGCAGTGAGTGAAAATTGTCAACAGAATATTAAAGATTGAGATGAAGTATGCCCCTGATAATAACAACATGTGTTACATACTTACATATTTGACTATATCTGACTATTTATTATACAAATACTATGACATCCAACTCACGGCTAACTCACCTGTCGTATCAGACAAATTAAACCTTACATATATGAAATCAACTCAATTGTTTTTTTTTTTTCATAAATTACATTATCCTAAAATATTATTATAAAATTTTAACTTTGAATATATTTTATAAAAAATTACTATTGAGTACACGAGTGAATCAGTAAATATTTTAAAAGTTAGAAAATTTTATTAAAAAAAATGTAAAAAAAATATTTATTGATTTTAAAATAGATGTCCAAAACTAATACTCATATATAAAATTAAAAATAATAAAAGTTAATCATTTTTGTTTAATTATCACAATTTAATTAATGTAACATAAAAAAAATTAGTTGATTTAAATAGATTTAACACCATTAAAAATAATCTCTATTAAAACCTTTACATTATACTACTAATTTTAAATAGTTGATAATAAAAAATATTTTTGTCCATGTATATAATTATTTAGGATATATAATTATTTAGCGTATATAATTGTTCTCGTTAAATTTGTATTTGGGTATCAAAAATTATTAAATGTTAATATTAGTTATTAGTTTTAATAGAATAAGTATAGTCAAATATTTTTATTTTTCTCGTAAAATATCATATAAGAATCTTATGTGAGTTAATCTATATATGCCTACATGTTGTACTAAAGTTAAATATCTCATTATTCTTGCTAATAATAATTAGTTTTTCTCATACAATCATAGTGTTAGGTAAAAAAACATTGAAACTATTGTCATGAGCTAGTTTTCACTCTAAGTAACAATACAAAAATCTCCAGATTAATTAATCACCATTTTTTTCAATGAGATTTAGGATGTCTTCTCTCTCAACTTGGGTATATATTTTGTCTTTCATTATCCATTTTTTAAATAATATATATTGTGAGATTGTTGAACTTTTATTGGAGAAAAGTAAACTAAACTAGTTATGTTGTATTAATTAGATGGTATAAGATAAAAAAGAATTAGGTAAAAGGAAAAATGATTGCTGTATTAAAAATGGTAGAAAAAAAAAAGTAACTTACAAGATTTTTTAAGTAAGGATTTTAGAAGTTCTAAATTTCAAAGGACTCTCCGAACAAATTATAAATAGCAACATTTTTTGTAAGAAATCATGCCATCAACACTTTTTCAAGTTTTATCATTATAGTACACTCTCTTTTTCTTTGTTTTTATTATTCTTCTACTCTTTCATATTTTGTTCATACTCACTCATTTACTACTCATCATCATTTACTACTCTTTGATAGATGATGATCGTTTCGGTAATGTTTTTTAAAATCCTTATTTTAAATGTATTTTTTAGAAATTAATTTTCTCTTTTTATTGTATCATATAGAGAAGCCTAAAACTTATTTTTTATTATTGTAATAACTGTTTCATTCATTTAAATGTTGAGTATTTAAGTATTAAAATAATAAATAAAAAAAGTGATTTGTAGATAAATTAAAAATAAATAACTGTTATTTATTTATTTTAAATTCCTTTTTTCAAGTTTAAAATAAACCGAATTTTTTACTATTCTCGTTATTTTATATTGATCTTAGTGCATTCCTATCTATATTAAACTTTGTTTTTTTCAAAAAAAAGGGAAATATAACGGTTAGATAGTGTGGGTAACTATGTCGGTTTTTTTTTTTAAATTATTTTTTTAGTTATTAGTTTATTCTAAAATTACAGGGAATGATGAAGAAGAAAAGATGGCACCCATAGATGAGAAAGAACTTGCGTTGGACCGTGGATTTGTGGTGCCACATTTCAACTCATTTGGCCACAGATTTCGGTTCACTTCTTCATATAATTATAATTATAATCATTATTGTTATTTTCACTGTTTGTGCGCGATTCACCCATTATAATTTATAGCCATCAAGGATCATATTAATCAGAGTACCAGATATTAAACTTAATATTCTTTTATAAAATATTTGGAATTTTAACATATTATAGGAACAATTTTCAGTCACCAAAAAAATATTATAGGAACAATAGTTTTAATATTTATGTTCTCAAAGATGCTTTGTCCAAATTCTTTTAGTTAAATTAAATTTAAATTGACACACAAAAAAGTGTTAAATTGACTCTCTACTTTAACATTTTCTTTTATATTTCTCAATATGTATTTTTTGGGCCAATTTTGTTTTTTCAATAAGGGATTAAACTTTTTAGTCTTTCGTTAGGCCAATTATTCATTTGTTAATATTTAGCCCAGGCCCATCAAATCACAAATTTTGGAATTCTTATATGATATATAGAATTGTGTTTTGTGTACATAAAAAAATGATTGTGGAAATGAAAAACATTCCAAACAAATTAAAAATAAAGTTGTGAATCAAAGAAAAGAAAAAAAATGTGAAAGCTAAAAGGAAAAAAGAAATCATAAATTGGTGCCTTCTTGAGGCCTGACAAGTATTTTTTGTATCATTTTATCACAATTATAAAGTAAATAAAAGGGTACAAATATTAAATTGAAACTTCAGTCTTTTAATTTAATTGTTGTAGAATAACGCCATGGTAGTTGGTACGCCCCCAATTTCATTTGCACTTGGTACACATAAAATAAATCATATTTTTGGCTCTTAGAAGGTCTAAACATGGTTAAATTATTATTATTATTATTATTATTATTATTATTATGTACAAAGTATGAGACAAGAAGGAGTGGAGAACTTCTACAGAAAAAACCATACTTATTGTTACCCTAGGTAACCAGAGATTAATGGGCTGGATGGCGTTGGTTGGCCCAATCGTTTGGGGGAGGAAGCCTTTGAGAGGGTCTGCACCTTGAAGGCCTCCGTCCGACTTGTGAGTATGGATGAATGGGGGGTGGTACCTGCAAGGACACTCCGATGCCTAAGTCAGCAAGAGTGTTAGCAGGTCTAGAGAGTATTGGGACTTAGAGATACCTGAAAGGTGTCAGTGTATTTATAGTGGTGATCCAATAACCACCGTTGGAGTAGTGCCACTTTTCTAGGGTGTTAACCGTCCCTTTATCTTAGGGAAGTTAAGATATGACTCGTGGAAGTGGTTAGAGAGATTCTAGGGGCAGTTACTCATTCAAATGAGTGCTTATCTGCCAGCTAACCCTCGTTCCCGACTTCTTTAGAGCAAGTCGAGACGGGTACCAACTTCGTAGTGGCTGATCTGGTGAAAGGTGAGGTCAACCCTTTGGGTTGGGCCTTTTTACTTGGACCCTGGGTCTTAATCGTTGGGCCAGGATATGAACAGTGCCCCACTCGAGCCCAATTTCTCTTTAAGATTTGGGTTCGAGTATACTACTCGGGGTTGTGACCGACGTGATGTTTCGAAACCGACGTGACTTTTGTGACCTTTTGGTTCTGACAGTTACGTCTAATCAAGCGTCGTGTCTGTTAGGGATGTGCGTAGGGATTGATGGTCTTGGTAACGGTGCATTTTCATTAATGACTGCCCTGTTTTTACCATTGTGCCCCTAACGTACTTATAAATACTTTCCCTCTCTTTCATTGTTTCGTTTCTGCGATTTTTCAAATTTCCCCTTCATTCGTTCGTGCTGCATTTTTGCATTTTCGAAGGCTTTCGTTTTCTCCAACCCTCATTTTCGGATAAAGGTTAGTTCTTTTCGTAACATGCTTTTCTATTTGCATGCCTTCATTTTGTAGATAGGTTGGTTTGTAGACTTCAGTTCCGTATTTCCTCCTTTAGAGACCGTGTTTTTTATTTTCTTTTTCTTTTTCCCTTGTAGGTTTTTTGCTACCTTTTTAAGAAAAAGAAATGGCTTCCGTAGATATCCTTTTTCAATGGGTTGATGTCACGGTCCTAGGGGAGGAACCCTCGGTCGATACTAAGTTTATCACCAACCTTCGCACTCACTACAGAATTTGTACTTCTGAGGATGACGAGCCGAAGTATGAATTGGTAGTCCCGGGTCCTGAAGACCGGGTTTGCTTTGGGAGGGTCAATGAGGCAGCCCCTCATTTTTTCTTTATGTATGAGTGTATGATCACCCGTTTGGGTGTTTTTCTTCCTTTTTCAAACTTTGAGATATCTGTTTTGCATCACTGCCGAGTTGCCCCTACCCAGCTTCACCCCAACTCTTGGGGTTTTTTGAAAATTTATCAATTTATTAGCCAAGCTTTGGAGTTCTCGACTTCTTTGAAGATTTTTTTCTATCTCTTCCATATGACCAAACCCTTCAGTGGGCTAAACAATAAGCAACAATGGGTGTCTTTCCGAGCCATATAGGGTCGGAGAGTTTTTACCCTTTTTGACGAATCCTTCCATGACTTTAAAAATTATTTTTTCAAAGTTCAAGCCGTAGAGGGTCACCATCCCTTTTTTCTGGATGATAATTCTTCTCCCCGATTTCCTTTATACTGGCTGGAGGCCTTCCCCTGCGAGAAATATGGTCTGGATGACCTGGATGAGGTAGAAGCAGCCATTGTGGGGTTCCTCCGAGAAGTGTGGGGGAGGGCCCCATACTTGGACACAAAAAAGTTTCTCCAGGGGTCTCCGACCTTTGTCTAGGCACAGCTAGGTAGCTTTTATTTGTTTGTTAGATTTCCGACTTGTTTGACTGACCTTTCCAACTTGTCTGATCTATCTGTTATTGTCTTTTCAGAGATGGCAAAGGCAAACGCTCAGGAGTCTTACCAAAGGGTCCAGGAGGCTAAAGCAAGGTCTCGCGCCAGGACTGGTGGCGCCAGGGCGGTTATCTATCCTCCTCCTCCTCCTCGGAACGTTGGGACTCCCTCTCAGCCCATTGTGATTTCTTCTTCAACTTTCTCTCAGCCGCCCCCCTCTGCCCGACCTTCTCCTGAGCCAGAGAATAAGAAGCGCAAGACCTTAGAGTCTGACTCTTCTGGTGAGGTGAAGGCGGATGCTCTTGCATTCGTCCGAAACAACATCTACCCCCAAGCTCGTATAAGCATGGATGATGTGTCTGTTCGTCACCACCTTACCACTCTGATTGAAGAGAGTCTCAAGGCGGCGGGAGTTTGTGGCAAACTCTTGGATATTTTTGAGAAGGCTCCTCTCAGCTCTTTAGGGATGACCTCGAGGGTCGAGGAGCTGGAAGGAAGGCTTCGTATATATCAAGAGCATGAGAGGGAGTTGAAGGAGGAAGTCGCCAAGCTGAAGGAGGAGAGAGATAACCTCCGGGAGAAGGGGAGGAAGTTGCAAGCCCAATGCAACATGGAGGTGGACTTGAGGAAAACAGCGCAGGGCAGCTATCAAAAGTTATTTGAAGATCTTGTGGCTGCGAAGAATGATCTGCTGAATTCTCGGAAGGCCTATGCCGAGTTGGAGGACTCTATCGCTGATGGCGCCGAGGAGGCTTGGAGGGTCTTTAAGGAGCAGGTCGGAGTCATTGCTCCTGACTTGGACCTTTCTCCTTTAGATCCCGACAAAGTCGTCATCGACGGTGCCATTGTGGATCCTCCTACCCCTATGATTGTTTCCGAGTCAGAATTGAAGACTCGGGGGCAGAGGATCATAGAGTCCCCTCCTCGTCCTAAGGACGCTCCGAGCTCTTCTACTGTTCCTCCGACTTCCTCTCCTATGGATGCCTCTCTTCCTGGTCCTGGCGGCGTTCTTCCCGACTCTGGTGGTGGTGATCCGTCTACTCTTCTTTCTAAAAAGTAATTTGTTGGCTATTTTGGGGGCCCGGCCTGTGGGTCCCCCCTTTTTTAAACTTCTTTATTTGTGTTGGTGGTGATGTTTTGAACAATTTGCTTTTGGCCTTATAAGGCCGTAAACAAAACATTTAAAATATTCCTTTTTTAATAAGGGTTTAAGTTAAAAATAAGTACCCTTTTTGGATGAGGATTTAAGTTACTTTATACGTGCATGCTTTTCTGATTTCGTTTTTTTTTTTTTTCGAATTCCCCTTGATCTTTTCTGGAAAACCTTTTCTTTGGCTTGTCTGTCTTTCTGAACCTTTTAGTTTCAAGGATCTTTAGAACAGCCTTTTAATTTTTCTTGGGTTTTTTCCTATCTCTTTCGTTATTCCTAGTACTCAATTTTGTTTTATTGAGTTTTTATGACTTATGTTATTTTTGCGATTCGTTTTCTGTTTCTACTCGGTCTTTTCATTCCGACTTGTGAGTCGGAACGTTTCTGAGTTTCTTACGATCACCTTTTATAACCTCTTTACACCGACTTGTACCTCGTCGTTTTATCCTGACGACCATCTAGGTCGGTTCATGGGATTTTCATGTTTTGTCGAGCTTAAGTCGGCGCGTTTCGTAGAAAGAGAAAACAACAAAGGAATTTAAGAGATATTTGTAAGATAAAAAGATCTTTATTAATTGGGGAGGTGCTTTATTGCTACTAAGGGTTTTTGACAGTCTATTTCCCTTAGCCTCTACTATGATGCCTCGTTAAAAACCCTTCTCTAGAAAAAACCCTTTGGTTTTGGGAAAAAATCATGAAGTTGGGAAAAGAGTACATCAGGGAGTAGAGTTCGCTTTTAGCTATAGTGCCTTTTCATATTACAAGCATGCCACGACCTTGGTAACTCGGTGTCGTCCAAGTCGGTTACTTTATAATAGCCCTTTCCTAAGACCTCATTGATTTTGTATGGTCCTTTCCAGTTTGCAGCGAGCTTTCCTTCTCCTGATTTGTTGACTCCAATGTCGTTTCTGATCAAGACTAAGTCACTTGGGGTGAATGCTCTTCGAATGGCTTTTTTGTTGTATCTTGTAGTCATCCTTTGTTTTAACGCTGCTTCTCTTATCTGGGCTTCTTCTCGAACCTCGGGAAGCAAGTCGAGCTCCTCTTTATGCCCCTGTATATTTCCGATCTCGTCATGGAGAATCACTCTTGGGCTTTGTTCGTTGACTTCTATTGGGATCATGGCTTCTACGCCATAGACTAGTCGGAAGGGTGTTTCTCCAGTGGCGGATTGGGGGTTGTCCTGTAAGCCCATAGCACTTGTGGGAGCTCTTTGGCCCAGGCTCCTTTTGCATCTTGTAATCTTTTCTTTAGCCCTGCCAGTATGACTTTGTTGGCTGCTTCGGCTTGCCCGTTGGCTTGCGGGTGTTCCACCGAGGTGAACTGGTGTTTGATCTTCATACTGGCTATTAGGCTTCTAAAGGTAGAGTCGGTGAATTATGTTCCATTATCTGTAGTAATGGAATGAGGTATCCCATATCTTGTGATGATATTTTTGTAGAGGAACCTCCGACTTCTTTGTGCGGTGATGGTGGCCAGTGGTTCTGCTTCTATCCACTTTGTGAAATAATCTATTCCCACAATCAGGTATCTGACTTGTCCTGGCGCCTGGGGAAAAGGTCCTAACAAATCCATTCCCCATTTTGCAAAAGGCCATGGAGAAGTGATACTGATGAGCTCCTCCGGGGGAGCCACATGAAAATTTGCATGCATCTGGCATGGTTGGCACCTTTTCACAAATTCTATGGCATCTTTTTGCAAGGTCGGCCAGTAGAATCCAGCTCGGATCACTTTCCTGGCTAGTGACTTTGCTCCGAGATGATTTTCGCAGATCCCACTGTGGACTTCTTCCAACACTTCGGTGGTTTTTGAGGTCGGTACACACTTTAATAATGGTGTTGATATCCCCCTTCTGTAGAGGATATTTCTCACCAAAGTGTAATGTTGTGCTTTCCTTCGGATCTTCTTAGCCTCTTTCTCCTCCTTGGGGAGGATGTCGAATTTCATGTATTCGACCAAGGGGTTCATCCAACCGAGGTTTAATCCGACTATCTCAAGGACCTCTTGTTTGTCTTCTACTTTTACCACGGAGGGTTTCTGGAGAGTTTCTTGGATCAGGCTTCTGTTATTCCCTCCTGGCTTGGTACTTGCCAACTTGGATAGGGTGTCTGCTCTGCTATTTAGATCCCGAGTTATGTGTTTGACCTCGGTTTCTGCAAAGCGCCCAAGATGTTCCAGAGTTTTTTCCAAGTACCTTTTCATATTTGTGTCCTTCGCCTGATACTCTCCACTTATCTGGGAGGTTACTACTTGCGAATCGCTGTATATCATCACTTTTGTAGCACCGACTTCTTCCGCCAGCTTCAATCCAGCAATCAAGGCTTCATACTCTGCTTGATTATTTGAAGCTGAGAATTCAAATTTGAGGGAAACCTCTATTTGGGTCCCTCTTTCGTCCACCAATATTATGCCTGCACCGCTCCCTGTTTTGTTTGAGGAGCCATCTACATAGAGTTTCCATGTAGTTGGTCTTTCCTCTTGTTCTCCCGCGTATTCCGCAATGAAGTCGGTAAGGCACTGGGCTTTAATCGCCGTCCGAGTTTCATACTTCAAGTCGAACTCAGAGAGTTCTATTGCCCACTGAACCATTCTCCCTGCAACATCCGTCTTTTGGAGGATTTGCTTCATGGGTTGGTTCGTGCGAACTCTTATTGTGTGAGCTTGAAAGTAAGGCCGTAGCCTTCGTGAGGCTACTACTAAGGAGTAGGCAAACTTCTCTAGTTTGTGGTACCTTAGCTCAGGGCCTTGTCTGCTACAGATAAGTATAGGACGAGGTCTTCCCCAGCTATGGGTCGGGTCAGAATAGGAGGTTGGCTCAAGAATCTTTTGAACTCTTGGAACGCCTCCTCGCATTCCGGAGTCCATTCGAATTGACATCCCTTTCTCAATAAGGAGAACAATGGAAGGGATTTTAGTGCTGATCCTGCCAAGAATCTGGAGAGGGCTGCAAGTCGGCCGTTCAGCTGCTGGACCTCTCTTAAACAGGTCGGGCTTTTCATCTCCAGGATAGCTCTACACTTGTCGGGATTAGCTTCAATCCCTCTTTGTGTTAGCATAAACCCTAGGAATTTTTCTGCCTCTACTGCGAAGGCACACTTTGAGGGATTTAGTCTCATCCCGTGTAACCTTATGGTGTCGAAGACTTGTGAGAGGTCTGCCAAGAGATTGACTTCTTTCTTGGTCTTTACCAGCATGTCGTCGACGTATACTTCCATTAAGCTTCCAAGGTGAGAGGCAAACACCTTATTCATCAGCCTCTGGTATGTGGCCCCTGCATTCTTTAATCCAAACGGCATGACCACGTAGCAAAAATTAGCTCTGGGCGTGATGAATGATGTTTTTTCCTGGTCTGGCTCATGCATCGGGATTTGGTTATACCCCGAGTAGGCGTCCATGAATGACAAGTATTGATACCCTGAGCTGGAGTCTACCAGGGTGTCAATACTTGGCAGTGGATAGGGGTCCTTGGGACAGGCCTTATTTAAGTCGGTATAGTCGACACACATTCTCCATTTACCATTTTATTTTTTGACTAGCACTACATTGGCTAGCCATGTTGGATACTTGACTTCTCTGATGAAGCCGGCTTCTAAGAGCGCTTGTACTTGCTCTTCTACTATTAGGGCTCGTTCTGGGCCGAGCTTGCGTCTTCTTTGTTGTACAGGTCGGGACCCCGGGTAAACCGAGAGCTTATGGGACATGAGCTTGGGGTCTATCCCAGGCATGTCGGAGGCTTTCCAGGCGAAGAGATCGGAGTTATCTCTTAGGAGCTTAGTCAACCCTTGTTTTAGGGTTTCCCCTAGGTTGGCCCCTATGTGAGTATTTTTTCCCTCCTCTTTGCCGACCTGTATCTCCTCTGTTCTTCCTCCCGGTTGTGGACGCAGCTCTTCTTTGGCCCTTGTGCCTCCGAGCTCTACTGTGTAAACTTCTCTGCCTTTTCCTCTCAGGTTTAGGCTTTCATTGTAGTATTTCCTTGCCAATTTCTGATCTCCCCTTACCGTTGCTATCCCCGCTGAGGTCGGAAATTTCATACAGAGGTGAGGAGTGGATACCACCGCTCTGAGTCGATTAAGGGTAGCTCTGCCAATTAAAGCATTATATGCTGACCCTACATTGATGACTATGAAGTCTATGCTCAGAGTTTTTGATTTTTTTCCTTTTCCAAAGGTGGTGTAGAGGGGCAAAAATTCTAGTGGCTTTATTGGCGTGTCACCTAGTCCATATAAGGTGTCGGGGTAGGCTCTTAATTCTTTCTCATCCAACCCTAGTTTGTCGAAAGCGGGCTTAAAAAGAATGTCCGCTGAGCTTCCTTGGTCTACTAGGGTTCTGTGGAGATGAGCATTTTCTAGGATCATAGTTATTACCACTGGATCATTGTGTCCAGGGATTATTCCTTGCCCATCTTCTTTTGTGAATGAAATGGTGGGGAGGTCGGGTGACTCTCCTCCAACCTGGTAGATTCTCTTGAGATGTCTTTTGCGAGAGGATTTGGTGAGTCCCCCTCCCGCGAACCCTCCTGAGATCATATGGATATGTCTCTCCGGGGTTTGTGGTGGTGGGTCTCTTCTGTCCACATCGTCTCGCTTTCTCTTCCCATGGCCGTCCGACCTTTCTATGAGATATCTGTCAAGCCGACCTTCTCTAGCCAGCTTTTCTATCACATTTTTGAGGTCGTAACAGTCATTTGTGGGATGACCATATATTTTATGGTACTCACAGTAGTCGCTGCGGCTCCCCCCTTTTTTATTTTTAATGGGTCTGGGGGGTGGCAGCCTTTCGGTGTTACAAATCTCTCTGTATACATCCACTATGGAAACTTTCAGAGGAGTATAAGAGTGATATTTTCTTGGTCTATCGAGACCGAGTTCTTCCTTCTTCTTGGTTTCCCTCTCCCTCTCTTTTGTTGAGGGAGGGTGTCCAGGTCGCCAGCTCAGGTCTCTCAACTTGGCATTTTCCTCCATGTTGATGTACTTTTCAGCTCTTTCCTGTACATCACTTAGAGAGATGGGGTGTCTTTTGGATATGGACTGTGAGAAGGGACCTTCTTTGAGCCCATTGACTAACCCCATTATGACTGCCTCGGTAGGCAGGTCTTGAATCTCTAAACATGCTTTGTTGAACCTTTCCATATAGGCTCGTAAGGATTCTCCGACCTCCTGTTTTATTACCAGGAGGCTTGGTGCATGTTTTACTTTGTCTTTCTGGATAGAGAACCTCATCAAGAATTTCCTTGAGAGGTCTTCAAAACTGGTAACCGACCTCGAGGGGAGGCTGTCAAACCACTTCATCGCTGCTTTTGACAAGGTTGTCGGAAAAGCTTTGCATCGCGTAGCATCAGAAGCGTCAGCCAGATACATCCGACTTTTAAAGTTGCTCAGATGATGCTTTGGATTAGTGGTTCCGTCGTAGAGGTCCATATCGGGGCTTCTAAAGTTTCTCGAAACTTTTGCCCTCATTATGTCCTCACTAAAAGGATATTCCCCTCCTAGGGGCGACTCTTCTCTACTATCACGGGAGTTCCGACCTTTGAGGGAGGATTCTAGCTTTAAGAGTTTTTCCTCTAACTCTTTTCGTCGATCCATCTCCTCTCTTAGGTGCTTTTCTATCTCCCTTTGTCGCTCCCGTTCCTGTTCTAGTTGTTCCAAACGATTTTGGTGGACATGGACTAATCCCATAAGCTCAGTTGCATGGGACTGTCCATCCTTCTCTGACTCACGGCCTTCTGAGGAATTCACCTTCGGGGTTTTGACTCCGGAGGTTCCTTCTTTGTGTTGATCGTTGGTTTCCTGATGGAGGGTTAGGTCCGCGTCATTATTTCCGGTATCCATATTCTCTTGTTCAGAATCTGTTTCCACATGACCCTCCTCGGGGGATCTGTCCGCCATCACTGGTTGATCTCTCGAGTCCCCGGCAACGGCACCAATGTTACGGTAAGTAACCGGAGATTAATGGGCTGGATGGCGTTGGTTGGCCCAATCGTTTGGGGGAGGAAGCCTTTGAGAGGGTCTGCGCCTTGAAGGCCTCCGTCCGACTTGTGAGTATGGATGAATGGGGGGTGGTACCTGCAAGGACACTCCGATGCCTAAGTCAGCAAGAGTGTTAGCAGGTCTAGAGAGTATTGGGACTTAGAGATACCTGAAGGTGTCAGTGTATTTATAGTGGTGATCCAATAACCACCGTTAGAGTAGTGCCACTTTTCTAGGGTGTTAACCGTCCCTTTATCTTAGGAAAGTTAAGATATGACTCGTGGAAGTGGTTAGAGAGATTCTAGGGGCAGTTACTCATTCAAATGAGTGCTTATCTGCCAGTTAACCCTCGTTCCCGACTTCTTTAGAGCAAGTCGAGACGGGTACCGAATTCGTAGTGGCTGATCTGGTGAAAGGTGAGGTCAACCCTTTGGGTTGGGCCTTTTTACTTAGACCCTGGGCCTTAATCGTTGGGCCAGGATATGAACACTTATCAATGCTATGATTTCGTAAGCGTCTATAAAAAATTCTTGATCACATGTTTAACTTTAATTTCAAATATTAAAATTTAAATTTTTTATATACAAGTGAAGAAAATAAGAGAGGAGTATGAAAAATTGAATAAGGCAGAGATGAGCATATGGAAATGTTGTGAACTTCTTGATAAAATAGTGGATGAAAGTGATCCTGATTTAGATGAATGTCAAATTTAACATTTATTGGAAATAGCTGAAGCTATAAGAAAGGATTACTCTGATGAAGATTGGCTTCACTTAACTGGCTTTATCCATGGTACACTTTAATATAATTGATTTTAAAAATTAATTTATAATGTTGTACTTGCATTGTTAATTAATTATTATGCCACAATTAATTTAATCAATTTGTTTGGATATAGATCTTGACAAGGTGCTTCTGTTTTCTAGTTTTGGAGAACTTCCACAATGGGCTATTGTAGGTCAGTGATCTTTTATCATGATATATATAAGATTTAATAAGAATTGAATTTATTTTTAGATATAAAATTAATTTCATTAAAAAATTAAAAAAAGATTTGAATAAGTTTTTCTAAAAAGATAAGGCTTATTTTTCATAATAATAATAATAATAATAATAATAATAATAAATTTTTTATTTAAAATATCTTATTTAATCTATACTCACCAATCATGTACAGGTGATATATTTCCAATAGGTTGCAGATTTGATGAATCCAATGTCCATCACAAGGTAAAAATCTATCCAAATTTTGTTTTCTTTAATTTTAGTTAGGGTGCAGAGAAACTAAGATTATGAAAATTAATTTTACAAACTAACATATATTTATTTATATGTTGAATTTTTTTATAATTCAGTATTTCAAAGAAAATCCAGAACACTAAATATGGGATTTATTCTGAGAAATGTGGACTTAACAATGTGATGATGTGATGGGGACATGATGATCATCTTGTAAGCATCCCATCAAATCTTAAATCATATAATTTAATTATTTCACATATAAATTTCAAATAAATTAAAGGTTTGAAATTTGGGTGTTGTCTATATACATAGGTGGCAAAGGGGAACAAGACTACTCTGCCCTCAGTTGCTTTGTTCATTATTAGATACCATTCATTCTATGGTAAGTGCCCAATTAGAAACTAATTAAAGTTAAAATTTTGTAAATTCATATAACTAATTATTCAAATGATTAATTCATAATTCATAATTTTACTATTTGGTAGATTATGATTTATTTTGCAGCATTACATAAGGAAGGAGCATATAAGAACGTGATGAATGATGAGGTTGAGACTCGAAAAATATTATTTATTTATTAGTGTCTCTTTTTTTGAAGTTAGCTTTAATTTTGTCCGTAGCAGCTGCATCAGTTGAAAGAACTTTTTTTACTATGAATGTCATAAAGAGTCGGCTTCGTAACCGTATAGGAGATAAATTTTTAAATGATTGTTTAGTGACATATATAGAAAGAGAGACATTTGATTGTATTGACTCAATCTTTTCAAAATATGAAATCTAGAAGAATGGTGTAACACCCTACCACACAAACCTTTACGCATAGGACGTAAATCAGAGGTGGCGAGATGTTACGACCTCTAAAAATAAAAATAATTATATAATATAGTTGGAAGAAGTTGTAACTAGGAGCCTTGAAAAAGGGAGCTAAACAAAAGCATAACAAAAATCGCGTCGCACTCGAACGGTTAAGCTTAAAATAGATATGCAAGATTGAAAGGAAGGATAAACTATATATATTGAACGGAATTCCAAAAGATACAATTATCAAGCTCATGACTCGACCTGCAAAGTTAAAGTCGGCCAAAGTATATATATATATATATATATATATATATATATATATATATATATATATATATATATATATATATATATATATATATATATATATATATATATATATAACCCCCAAACAGCCCAAGGGACATGATACATACACCTATTTCTCCAAGTCGACCTTTAGGAGGGAGAAACATAAAATATAAGCAGAGAAGAATCTATATACATATATACAAAGCATAAAACAAAATACAATAATTCCAAAATAACCAACTTCGCTTGCAGAGAAAACTCCAGACGCTTACCGAGGTGCCTTTCGACCTGTATCTGAAAACAACAATATATGTATGGAATGAGAACCGGAAGTTCTCAGTATGGTAAATATGCCAACGTACATAATATATAAGGTTCCGAGAAAGCCAGAGGCAATCTTAGAACTCCGACACTCAGATTTAAAACTTAGAGTTATACATTAAACAAAAAATCAGGTAAACTATCTAAGGTACTTAGGTTCTAATCCAAATATAACCTAACACTTCAATCTCACTCTCCTCCAACCCTCCGAATCACCGGTGGAATAAGCCTCGTCACACCTTCACCCACGAGGGATCTCTCAGTTGCAGAGACATACAATACAGACAAGCAAAATAAAGATAGGATATTACAACAAATAGCTTAGATAACAATTAATAACAGTTAAGCAATTAGGCAAACCAAAATAATGCACACTCAAATAAATCATACAAATGCACATGATGCATGCCTGTCCTACTGGCCGTGAGCTCAGGCGTCGATTAAACTGCCAGAACCAAACAGATCTGGTAACTAGTCTGGATATTGTCTCTAGGTTGCGCATCCCCAAGAGGAACACAAACGAAGGAGAGTGTCTTTCCACCTTCTCCTAGAGGAATTACGAAGGAGAATTCCTTTTCACATCGAAGGAGTGTGCCTTTCTACCTTGCAACGAGAGAAAAACTTGGGAGAACAATACGAAGGAGAGTGCCTTTCCACCTTTCCTATATCCACATCAAAATAAGAGAGGGAATCTTTTATCTTCAACTTGCCAACCTCGTGAGTGGGATGAAATCTCCGACCTCATCGCAGGTGGGATAAAACTATTACCCTCACGAATTCATGATGCACCAAGCAAGCGGGACTACATTACCGTCCTTGCCAGGAAATCAATAAACTTTAAATTCACAGTAACAAATCATACCCCATCATTTTCATTAGAATCAACCATCATAGTTTTCCATACATAATACAATCACAATTCATTATCATTCTCACCATCTTTATCAATCCCTCTCTCTTTCACCATTACTATTATCTCATTGCTTAGTTATTCACTCTGCCATTCCTCCTCAATATCTCCTCAACCTATTCGACATATTCACCTTCATTCTAATGCTTAAAAACTCGCTATCAAACCCTAAATGGATATTAAAGAGGTTTGGAAAATCATAGGAATGGTTGATAGTTCAAAAATGGTAAATTTCCATAAAACAGTTATTTTGAAGGTTTACAAGCTTGTCGGGAAGGTCGAACAGTGAAAAACAGAGTTTTAGTCTAAAACAGGGTGTTGTGCGTACACATCATTGATGTGCGTACGCACGCACCAGAAGAACTTTCCAGCCTATGCGTACGTACAACTAGCAAAATCCTCAGAGTGTGCATACGCACACCCCCTCGTGTGTACGTGATAGTGAAAGAATTGTCGTGTTGTTCTAGAATTTCTCTTATAGAAATAAGAACTTCGTTGTAAGCATAGCTCCAAACCAACAAATAATTCTCACATAAAAAATTTGAGTTGTCACAAGTACAAACCTCAATAAAAATTAACTGAAGTATTTAAACCTCGGGTTGTCTCACAAGAAATTACAATGAAGTGATCAATTATTGGCTATGAAGAACAAGGTGGTTTGATTTTCAATTGACAAGAAAATATAATAACAAGAAAGTAAATGACAAGAAGTAATGAAAGAAAGGAAAGAACCCTTGGCTAGATTTAGATAATTGAGATTACCATCCTTGTCTACAAACCAAATATTGACAATTACGAGAGACCAACCCATTAAGTCTACTCCTATGCTTGAAATAAGTATAATGTCTACCTCAATGCATTAAGTACATCAGATAGGCTTGATCAACATCAATCCATAAGTCTTAACCTAGCTACTAATTGACTTAGTAGTAGGCTAGAGTCAATGGTAATCAAATTGACCACATAAGGTTCTCAAATCACAAATTCAATGAGATCCAATGACTCAAGGTCACCCAATTCCCTTAGCCTAGGACAAGAGTAAAGAGAACTACTCAAAAATTAGAGGAAATATTTTATCAAACATTTAGAGTGCAATAAAAGTAAACATCATCAAATGCAAGAATTAATAATAATCATAACTAACAAAAGCAAGAACTCAATAATGGCAACTAAGGTTAACACCAAAAGAACATCAAATATCAATTTGCATTAAAAGAGATCCAAATCCAACAAGAGTTCATTAACATAAAAGAGGCATAAAGGAGAAATTAACACGAGACTAAGAAGATTAAACTATTATAGCATGAAAATGTAAAGGAAACAAGATGAGAACAATAAATTGAACCTAGATCTAAGATGGAAATAAGCCTAAGAACCCTAATTCTAGAGAGAAGAGGGAGCTTCTCTCTCTAGAAACTAAACTACATGATGCCAAGCTACAACTAAGTGCTCCACCTTTGCTCAATCTTCAATTCTGCATGAAATACCCTCATAAACGAATTGGACTTGGGCCTGGACAGCTCAGAAATCGCCCCCAACAATTTCATTTTAAGTGAGTCACGTGCCAAGCGTCACGCGTACGCGTGGGTGACGCGTGCGCGTGGCATGCAAATCTTCAACGCACGCGTACGCATGAATAACGCGTGCGCGTGGCCCTCAATTCTCCAAATGCTCATTTCTTCATGAATTCTCTATTTTGCATGTTTTTCTCTTCATTTCTTCCATCCAATATTTGCCTTATGAACCTTAAATCACTCAACAATCACATCAAGGCATCGAATGGAATTAAAGTGAATTAAAATCACCAATTTAAGGGCCTAAAAAGCATGTTTTTACACTTAAGCACAAATTAAGGGAGAATTATAAAACCATGCTATTTCATTGAATAAAGGTGAGAAAATGTGATAAAATTCCCTAAATTAAGCACAAGATAAACCACAAAATTGGGGTTTATCAAACCTCCCCACACTTAAACTAAGTATGTTCTCATGCTAAACTCAAGAAAGAAACAAAGGGTATCAACATTTATTCAATGTAAACTACCTAAATGCAACTACCTATATGCAATCTATCTAAATGAATGCAAGTACTTGGTCAAAATAAATCAATTCCCAAGAAAGCATATACAAGTACAAGGGCTAAAGCAATAGCAATCAAAGCAAACCCACAATTGAATTGAGTTATTGAAATATTTTTCAAACTTGCAAGAAAAGATGGTCATGGGTGGAAGCATGTAATTGAGTGATCGAACCCTCACTGGATGTGTATCCGCTCTAGTCACTCAAGTGTATGGGGTTGATTCACTCAATTCTCCCATAATCATGCTTTCTAATATTTGTTTTTCATCTAACAATCAACAATTATTTTATGCATGCATACAAATATCATGAGGTCTTTCCATAGGTTGTAATGGGGTTAGGGTCAAGGTAAGATGCATATGGTCAAGTGGACTAGAATTTGAATCTTTGATAAGCTTAAACTTCCCACCTAACCTATATAACAACCTATACAATTTCGAAGCTAACCTAGCTACCCATTCTTCACTTTTTCACATACTCATGCATTCTCTTTTTGATCACCACACCTATGCATTGATTTTTATTGAACTTCATTTTAGGGCATTTTATCCCCCTTTTTATTGCTTTTCTTTTTCTTTCTTTTCTCTATTTTTTTTCTTTTCTTTTTATTTTCATTAATTTTTTTCAAACTAAACTATATATATACAAAAGCATCAATACATATGATTTAACATTTAATTGATACATGAGTATGCACCCAATTCCTGTAATTTTCAACAAAATCGTAAAATACACTTTTATCTCTACCCAATGTTCCCAACTCTCCCAAAATCAAATGATAAATACTATCACTAGCCTAAGCTAATCAAAGATCCAAACAAGGGACATTTATTGTTTTTTGCTTAAAGGCTTGTAATGTGCTAAAATTAAGAACAAATGGGTTTAGCATAGGCTCAAAGTTGGCTAACAATGGAAGATAAAAGGTAGGCTATTAGGTAAGTGAGCTATTTAAAACAATGGCCTCAATCATATAAGTGCATTCATATACAAAATAATGGACATAAATAATCAAACAAACTAAAGATTACAATCATAGAAAGAGAATAATGCACACAAGAATGAAAATAAGTGGTTATATAACGTAACCACACAATTAGGCTCAAATCTCATATGCTTGTGTTCTTAGCTCAAAGACATGATCCAAAATGTATGTAATTCAAGTAAGTTCTAAATTTTTTTTTCAATCAATTGGGGTGCCCTATAGATAAATTCCTTGAAAATTTTCATTATTTTGACTAAGCTTATTATATATATATGCAAAACAAGAAAATGCAACTAAAAATCCTAGAAGACCTAAAAATGAAATGTAAAAGTGTTGGCATTAGAAACTTGTCACCCAAAAACGCCGATTGATCGGACGACCTCCCCACACTTACAAGTTTGCACCGTCCTCGGTGCACTCAAAGATGAGCAAGGGGGTATGGCGACTTCCCGAGTTGCCACCTTTAGCTGGTGGATCAACCGGTTGCTGCGTGTTCTCCCGCTTCTATTTTTTTGCTTATGGTGCATCAGTCATGAAAAATGGAGAATAACACCGTAAGATGAAAAAAAATACAAAAGCAAGAAAGCATAAATTATTGGAATGAGGTAAATCACTAGAATGAAGTGAGTGAATTAGTGTGACATTAATGAGAAAATAGGTGTGTGAATTCTAAATTAGGCGCCCTTTAGAACACATACACTATCATAGAGATCTATGTCACAATTACACAAAGAAAGTATGCACGTCACTCATTCTAGTGTGATTGAAATACTTTAAAAGACTTGTAGGTTAAGGCAACCAAACAAGTAGTGAAGAAGCATAAAAGCATTCAAGCGAAGTCAAGCAATTGTGAAATTGGATAATGAATGGATATTGATTGATGTGCAAGGTAACTTTAATGAACAAGATGGAATGTGAAACTTACACATCAAACAATGACACATATTGAAGTTTATTTGTAACACCTAAGTGACATAGAGGTGGAGCACATGGGTGCTATGGAACTTAGAAAAAAGAAGATAGAAGTGAAAATCAATCACATAGCAAGCATGGTCCACAAAGCTTGAAAAGCTCAAAAATATGTCCCTAGATAAGCTTTCGATCCAATTCCACAATCTCAATGCATGAAATAGATGGTATGAATAAGGGGCAATCCTAAACAAGCATCACCTAACAAAAAAATGCATTGATAATGTACAATTGCCTAACAATGGATGATGAATGCATGGCGGCCAAAACATGCAATTCAAAAGATTTAAGATACTTGGAGGTAATGTACAAGTACTTGGTATTCAAAACATTAAGCATTAAGAACTCGAAACCAAGTAACAAAATTTTACCCTCAACAAAGAATCCAACAATGAATATCAAAAATAGTTATGCTAAAATAGCATTCAGTTAATAATAAGCAGCAATAAACAGTAAACAAGATTAATAATCCAACACTTATAATGAAACAGAAAAAATAAACATGAAACAAACTAACTAAATAATTAACTAATCAACTAACTAAAAGAAATTGTGTTATATGGTGTTTGGTAGTGTTGGGTGATGGTTGAAGGGTGGAAAGAAGAGAAGAGAAGAGAGAAGAAGGAAAGGAATGGAAAGAAGAGAAGAAAAGAAGATCGGTGATGCAGGGCATCCCACGTGTACGCGTGGAGTGACGCGTGCGCGTAGTGAGGTGAAATGGGAGCGACGCATACGCGTGGATCACGTGTACGCATGGGTGAGGCGTACGCGTGGGTTGGCTTGTGCAAAAGGCATAAATCTAGCCTATTTTACGCACAACTCTCGGGTTTTTGGCTGGGAGGTGAAAATTTGGGATCCACGCGTACGCGTAGACGATGCGTGCGCGTGGATGGTTGAAAAACTTGGTGTCACGCGTACGTGTGGATGGTGCATTGTCTTTCAAAATTTTTCTATCTTTTTGCACCAAACTAAGCATTTCAAGCCTCCAAACAGCTACCAAAATACCATAAAACTTTATTTAACATACTAGACTCCCAAATAAACTCGACTAACTAAGCAAAACATGAAATTAAACTAATTTTTACCAATATTTACAAAAAGAGAGAAAGGGAAAGATGTTACCATGGTGGGGTGTCTCCCACCTAGCACTTTTGTTTATTGTCCTTAAGTTGGACTTATGGGGGGCTCTTAATTAGGGTGGCTTATGTTTGAATCCATCCTTGAACATCCACCAATGCTTGGACTTCCAGTAAGCTCCATCATTCAAAATTGATATCTCCAAGCCTTGAGGGAGTTCTCCACAAACCATGAGCTCCCAAAATTGATCCTCCTCTAGTAATCCGGGATCCCACACTTTGTTTTTACACCCGTCTTCAAATTGATCATGGTGATTCCCTCCGGGTGGTAGAAAAGTTGAATTCTTACTAAGGCACCAAGTAATCCCCCTAGACCCATCAAATTGAGAACTACACCAAGTCATGCTCCTCAACTTTGAGCTTCCAACCATAATGAGCCTAGATTTACAACGCCAACCACTAAACATCCTCCTCTTACGTTTAATTCCACAAAGCGCCCTAAGTTGGCCATCCGTCTCAAGAATACCATATTCAAGTGGGATAATAAAGCTAAGAGTTAGAAGTTTTACCCACTCAAATGAAGGATTGGATGGCAACCTAGGTGGAGGAGTTCCAAATGATCTTGATAAAGCGTGTTCCACTCATATCCATCCTCTTCTAGAGGCTTCCACCACTGGCAAGGCTCTTCAAGCTCTACCTCTTGCCAAGCTTCCTCAAGTTTAAGCTCTTCCTCACCAATGTCTTCTAGCTCTTCCCCATCACTCAAATCATAGATAGGAGGTTTAATGAAATCTACCTCATCATCAATTCCAAGCATAGTGGGGAAGGATTCATCAAGCTCAAAAAGATCATATGTTGATGCGGAATCATCATATATAGGAGGACTTGTTGCTTGCCTAACTTCTTCTAAACCTTCTTCTTGGTAGCTTTCTTCCAATTCCATCTCATCTTCATTGCTTACCAAGGGCATGGGAGGTTGTGCATCTTCTTCTTTAATCTCAATTTCAAGCTCAATGAAAGAGGATTCAATTATAGATAAGAAATTTGCAATGATTGAATCCATCTCCTGATCAACTCCTTCAAAGTCTTCAACCATGATATGACTTGGAGGGTGTACACTCTCCTCCTCAACACCAATTTCATACTTCATGGCAGAAGGCTCTTCAACTTGTGATTCTTCCATGTACTCAACATATCCTAAATCTCCAACCACTACTTCCTCTTGTTCAATAATCTCTACCTCCTCCTCTTGTTGCACTTCTTGTCTCAACTCCTCTTCTCCACCTTGAAATTCTAAATTCACTCCCTCACTAAGCTCTTTGGTTGCTTCTCCACATTCAACAATAAGAGTGTCTTGATCGTGTAGGCTTAGGCGGGCTGAGACCATGTTGCTGACGGCTTCCATCACAATAGCAATCTTGGTTTCTATCTCCTTGAACGCTTTTTCCGTCTCCTCTTGTTGCCTTAGGATACAAGATCTAAAGTCTCCTTGTTCTAGAATGAGGACATGGAGACCTTCGTTCATTAGGGGCGGTGGTTGGAGAGAGGGTTCATTGTTTGAAGGAAAGGTATTGTGGTTGGAAGATGGTTCATATTGGTGAATGTCTTGAGGCGGTGTATAGGAAAATTGTGGTTCTTGGGAGTATTGGTGTTGGAATGGTGGTGGCTCTAAATATGGTGATTGGTATGGTGGATATGGGATAGGATTATATAGGGGTGAATGGTGGTATGAGGCTTGTGAGTATGGTGGATGGCTATATTGAGGAGTGGGATCATATGCATATGATGATTGTGGTTGACAATCGCAATAAGGGTCATCACACACATTAGATTGATATGCATCTTCGGCTGGTTCTTGCTCATAATACATTGGTGGGGGTTGTTGCCATGAAGTTTGATTAAATGCTTGAGGCTCTTTCCACCTTTGATTGTCACATCCTTGATGCATGTCACCATTGTAATTTCTATCTCTTACAACATAGTTGTAACCACACTCATAGCCAAAGTGATGAGAATTCATAGTATAAGGAGAAAATAAGAACAAAAACTAACAAGAAACAAAGAGAACAAAATCCTACAACTAGCAAAAACTAACAAGCAAACCAAAATTCAAGCTATTCACAATATATACAATAGCCAATAACATAGCACCATTACAAATCCCCGGCAACGGCGCCATTTTAAAAGTGAAAGAATTGTCGTGTCGGTCTAGAATTTCTCTTATAGAAATAAGAATTTCATTGTAAGCATAGCTCCAAACCAACAAACAATTCTCACATAAAAACTTTGAGTTGTCACAAGTACAAATCCCAATAAAAATTAACCGAAGTATTTAAACCTCGGGTCGTCTCACAAGGAATTGCAATGAAGTGATCAATTATTGGCTATAAAGAACAAGGGAGTTTGATTTTCAATTGACAAGAAAATATAATAACAAGAAAGTAAATGACAAGAAGTAATGAAAGAAAGGAAAGAACCCTTGGCTAGACTTAGATAATTGAGATCACCATCCTTGTCTACAAACCAAATATTGACAATTACGAGAGACCAACCCATTAAGTCTACTCCTATGCTTGAAATAAGTATAATGTATACCTCAATGCATTAAGTACGTCAAATAGGCTTGATCAACATCAATCCATAAGTCCTAACTTAGCTACTAATTGACTTAGTAGTAGGCTAGAGTCAATGGTTATCAAATTGACCACATAGGGTTCTCAAATCACCAATTCATTGAGACACAATGACTCAAGGTCACCCAATTTCCTTAGCCTAGGCCAAGAGTAAAGAGAACTACTCAAAAACTAGAGGAAACATTTTATCAAACATTTAGAGTGAAATAAAAGTAAACATCATCAAATGCAAGAATTAATAACAATCATAACTAACAAGAGCAAGAACTCAATAATGGCAACTAAGGTTAACACCAAAAGAACATCAAATATCAATTTGCATTAAAAGAGATCCAAATCCAACAAGAGTTCATTAACATAAAAGAGGCATAAAGGGGAAATTAACATGAGACTAAGAGGATTAAACTACTAGAGCATGAAAATGTAAAGGAAACAATATGAGAACAATAAATTGAACCTAGATCTAAGATGGAAATAAGCCTAAGAACCCTAATTCTAGAGAGAAGAGGGAGCTTCTCTCTCTAGAAACTAAACTACATGATGCCATGCTACAACTAAGTGCTCCACCTTTGCTCAATCTTCAATTCTGCATGAAATACCCTCAAAAACGAGTTGGACTTGGACTTGGGCCTGGGCAGCTCAGAAATCGCCCCCAGCGATTTCACTTTAAGTGAGTCACGTGCCAAGCGTCACGCGTACGCGTGGGTGACGCGTGCGCGTCGCTGACCAAAACTCCTACTTACGCGTACGCGTGGCATGCAAATCTTCAACGCACGCATACGCGTGGATGACGTGTGCGCGTGGCCCTCAATTCTCCAAATGCTCATTTCTTCATGAATTCTCCATTTTGCATGCTTTTCTCTTCATTTCTTCCATCCAATACTTGCCTTATGAACCTAAAATCACTCAGCAATCACATCAAGGCATCGAATGGAATTAAAGTGAATTAAAATCACCAATTTAAGGGCCTAAAAAGCATGTTTTTATACTTAAGCACAAATTAAGAGAGAATTACAAAACCATGCTATTTCATTGAATAAATGTGAGAAAAGGTTATAAAATCCCCTAAATTAAGCACAAGATAAACAAAAAAATTGGGGTTTATCAATACGCACGAGCAAAAACACACTTGCTGGTCCGTGCGCGCACACACTAGCGTACGTACGCACGCTCACCAGAAATCCTATTTTTTGCAACTTAGGAAAAATTCAGTTTTCTACACCTAACTTCCAACATCCATAACTTTCTCTACAAAACTCCAATTTCTACAAACTTTATAATGTTATAAAGCTCTTGAAATTATCTTAATTTTGAAATAAAATTCACTCAAATCCAAAATATGAAACTCAAATTATGTACCGCCAAATTTGGTTAAAAATCAAATTTTACTAAAAATCACCAAACCTCCTCTTTTACCAAATTCTCAATCCTAAACCAAAATTTAATAACCCAGAACAATATCAAACAAACTCAAAGCAATTCCATATCCATCTCATTCCCTTCCACAACATTCCAATACTCAATTTTACCAATTGTAACCTAACAATTAATAGCCAACACAATATAATTCATCAATAAATCATTGCAAAATTCATAATCATTCATCAATTCTCATCAATCACCACAATCATTAATTATCACACATTTACATAAGTAGATTTAATATATCCATCAATTCACTAAACCTTAACGAGTTCACATAGTTCAACTTATCATACGGTCAACTACGAGAAACTAAAACTATATCTTGGTTGATTTCTTCCTAAGATCGGAGCACCTTAAAATGACCTCTACCACAAGTTCCAAATCTCCAACTCCTTACCAAGTGAAATAACCGCTTCTAAGGTTCAAGTCAAGCATCCCACCACCACCAATTTGATTCTAAGTCATACAATTTAATCTAACATCATTTAATTTTATTATAATCAACGTAGAGTTTATGAATATCAATAATTTACAAGAGTTCAAAGATTCTTTACCATTAATAATCAAAACAATACTAATATATACTAATTAAATAACAATATATTTTTTTTTAAAAAAAAATTGAGAGGGAGAAGGCATGGTCATTATAGATCTTTTATAAATTGATAAGAACCTACCTAATAATTTGGTAAAATTATAAATATCAATCAAATAATTAAACCTAAAATATATTCACTAATATAGTAATGTGTCAACTGAAAGCATCCATATACCTTGAGTAATTGAACAACAACGTACTCTACTAACTCGTGAATAATTATGATGCAAAAAAGTTTTTTATTTTTATGAAAATTAAATTTCTATGTTAAACATAAAAGAAAAAATTATTGTTCTAAGAAGTTATGAAGCTTACTTCAAATCGAAACATAGTTAACTACTAAATCCTTCTTGTTAAAGTATATTTAGAGATATCATATTTGTTTATTTTTATTTATAATAAATAAAATATAATAAAAAATTAATTATAAATATGCTTAAAATATATACCAAATTAATAATATTTTGAGAACATTATCTAACTAAGTTATACATTATTTGATTAGCAGTAAATAATATTTTACTAATTCTTATTGTAATGACAAACTTAAAATTTGCTGGCAACTAATTAAACGTTATTTTACTTATTTCTAATTTATCTAGAAAACTTAAAAAACCTTTTTAATTAAAGTTTTCACTTTATTATAATTCTTGAGTAATATACTTTTAAGTTATATTTACTTAATTTATAATTTAAAATTAAAAAAAAGAAAATATAATAATCACTTAATATAGTCTAATTTATTTTTTAAATACTTTTCATTTTCCTTTTAAATTTTTAAAAAAATGCATATAGAGTTTTTATTAATTAAATAAATTTAAATAAGTTTTTAATTTTAATATTTTTAAAATTTTTTATTATTCATATATATATTGTTTAATTTGTCCCAAAACTTAAATATTTGATTTTATTGGTTATTGTTGTGTATTATTGTTAAATAATTACATTATCATACATAGCAATTAAAACTAAGAATGAAAACATAAACATTTTAAGTTTTTTTAAGAACTTAATATTAAAAATGATACAATTTATTAGAAGAATTAAAATTTAAAAAATATATAATTTTAAAGGACTAAAACTTATTTAATTCAATAGAATACTCTTAGTATTTATTATTAAATAATTGCACTTTTATGGCATATAATAAGATATGCATAACATAACTTATTATACACTGTTAGAGTACTATTCTTTTATTTTAATTATTAAGGTTAAAAGGCAAGTACTCATAAAGAATAATAGGTAATGTTTAAAAATGGGATCTAAATTCTATGCTTTTAATTCCTTATACATGATTACGTGTAAAATTTATATGGATTGAATGCTAGGTGCTGGTTTGAGAGGATGACACAGACATAATTTAGGGTTGAAATGAAGAACAAGCGGTGATAAAAACTAGTTATTTATAATTTAGTAACACATATACGAAAATAACGAGCGGTGAGTGAAAACTGTCAACAGAATAATAAAGATTGAAATGAAGTATGCTCCTAATAAGAACATGTGTTACATATTACATATTTGGCTATATCTGACCATCTGCTATACAAATATTATGACATCCAACTCACAGCTAACTCACTTATAGTATCAGACAAATTAAATCTCACATATGAAATCAACTCAATTGTTTTTTTTCATAAATTACATTATCCTAAGATATTATTATAAAATTTTAACTTTATATATATTTTATAAAGAATTGCAATTGAGTACATGAGTGAATCAATAAATATTTTAAAAGTTAGAAAATTTTATAAAAAAAATAAAAAAAAATATTTCTTCATTTTAAAATAGATGTCCAAAATTAATATTCATATATAAAAATTAAAAATAATAAAAGTTAATCATTTTTTTAATTATCACAATTTAGTTAATGTAACATAAAAAAAATTAGTTGATTTAAATAGATTTAACACAATTAAAAATAATCTATATTAAAGCCTTTACAATTATACTACTAATTTTAAATAGTTGATCATAAAAATATATTTGTCAGTGTATATAATTATTCAGAATATATAATTATTTAGCGTATATAATTGTTCTCATTAAATTTGGATTTGGGTATAAAAAATTATTAAGGTTAATATTAATTATTAGTTTTAATAGAATAAGTATGCTCAAATATTTTTATTTTTCTCAATTAAATATTATACAAGAATCTCATGTGAGTTAATCTATATATACGCCTACATGTTGTACTAAAATCAAATATCTCATTCTTCTTTGCTAATAATAATTAGTTTTTCTCATACAATCATAGTGTTAGGTAAAAAAACATTGAAACTATTGTCATGAGTTAGTTTTCACTCTAAGTAACAATACAAAAATTTTCAGACTAATTAATCACCATTTTTTTCGATGTGATTTAGATAATCTTCTCGTTTTAATTTGAGTGTATACTTTTTCTTTTATTATTCATTTTTTAAATATTATATATCGTGAGATTATTGAACTTTTTCTGGAGAAAAATAGTTTTATTAATTTGATGGTATAAGATCAAAAGGAATTAAGTAAAAAAAAAATGATTGTCATATTAAAAATGATAGAAAAAAAAAAAAAGTAACTTATAAGATTTTTCATGTAAGGACTTTAGAAGTTTTAAATCTCAGGAAAGGACTCTCCCAACAAATTATAAATAACAACACTTTTTTTTAAGAAATCATGCTATCAACACTTTTCAAGTTTTATCATCATATTCCACTCTTTTTTCTTTATTATTATTATTCTTCTATTCTTTCATATTTTGCTTATACTCACTTACTCATTACTCATCATCATGACGACTGTTCTCGGTGAGCAACAAGATGATGATCGATATGGTAATGTTTTTTAAAATCTTTATTTTAGATGTATTTTTTGGGAATTAATTTTCTCTCTTTATTATATCATATAAAAAGAAGCCTAAAACTTATTTTTTATTATTGTAATAACTGCTTTATTCATTTAAATGTTGAGTATTTAAGTATTAAAATAATAAATAAAAGAAAAAAGTGATTTGTAGATAGGTTAAAAATAAATAACTGTTATTTATTTAATTATTTTAAATTTCTTTTTTCAAGTTTAAAATAAACCGAATTTTTTACTATTCTATATTAAATTTTGTTTTTTTTTTTTCAAAAAAAAAAGGAAAATACACGGTTAGATAGTGTGGGTAAATATATGTCAGTTTTTTTTTTTGTTATTTTTTTTAATTATTAGTCTATTCTAAAATTACAGGGAACGATGAAGAAGAAAATATGGCACCGAAAGATGAGAAAGAACTTGCGTTGGACAGTGGATTTGTGGTGCCACATTTCAACTCATTTGGCCACAGATTTAGGTTCATTTCTTCATATAAGTGTAATTATAATAATTATTGTTATTTTTACTGTTTGTGCCCGATTCACCCATTATAATTTATAGCCATCAAGGATCATATTAATCAGAGTACGAGATATTAAACTTAATATTCTTTTATAAAATATTTGGAATTTTAACATATTATAGGAACAATAGTTTTAATATTTATGTTCTCAAAGATGCTTCGTCCAAATTCTTTTAGTTAAATTAAATTTAAATTGACAAACAAAAAAGTGTTAAATTGACTCTTTACTTTAATATTTTTTTTTGTCAAGTGAATTGGACAATTTCTAATCCTAAATATTACACCCATGTACTATACACTCACACATACTATAATCTTAAATATTACATTCATGTACTACACACTCACACACACTATATAAATTTCAAGATGAGGATTTGAACCCAGTGCAGCTCTATATAAGACAAACAATATTATCATCTGACTCAGGATTCAACTGCTAACATTTTTCTTTATTTTTCTCAATATGTATTTTTGGGCCAATTTTTTTTTTCCAATAAGGGATTAAACTTTTTAGTCTTTCGTTAGGCCAATTATTCATTTGTTAATATTTAGCCCAGGCCCATCAAATCACAAATTTTGGAATTCTTATATGATATATAGAATTGTGTTTTGTGTACATAAAAAAATGATTGTGGAAATGAAAAACATTCCAAACAAATTAAAAATAAAGTTGTGAATCAAAGAAAAGAAAAAAAATGTGAAAGCTAAAAGGAAAAAAGAAATCATAAATTGGTGCCTTCTTGAGGCCTGACAAGTATTTTTTGTATCATTTTATCACAATTATAAAGTAAATAAAAGGGTACAAATATTAAATTGAAACTTCAGTCTTTTAATTTAATTGTTGTAGAATAACGCCATGGTAGTTGGTACGCCCCCAATTTCATTTGCACTTGGTACACATAAAATAAATCATATTTTTGGCTCTTAGAAGGTCTAAACATGGTTAAATTATTATTATTATTATTATTATTATTATTATTATTATTATTATTATTATTATTATTAAAGTTTTCTGTTTGAAATATCTTATTTAATCTATACTCACCAATCATGTACAGATGATATATTTCCAATAGGTTGCGGATTTGATGAATCCAATGTCCATCACAAGGTAAAAATCTATCCAAATTTTGTTTTCTTTAATTTTAGTTAGGGTGGAGAGAAAACAAGATTATGAAAATTAATTTTACAAACTAACATATATTTATTTATATGTTGAATTTTTTCATGATTCAGTATTTCAAAGAAAATCCAAACTATAACAATCCTGCATTCAACACTAAATATGAAATTTATTCTGAGAAATGTGGACTTAATAATGTGATAATGTCATGGGGACATGATTATTATATGTATCTTGTAAGCACCCTATCAAATTTTAAATCATATAATTTAATTATTTCATATATAAATTTTAAATAAATTAGATACCATTCCTTCTATGGTAAGTGCCCAATTAGGAACTAATTAAAGTTAAAATTTTGTAAATTCATATGACTAATTATTCAAATGATTAATTCATAATTCATAATCTTACTATTTGGTACATTATGATTTATTTTGCAGCATTACATAAGAAAGGAGCATATAAGCACTTGATGAATAATGAGGATGTTGAGAATCTGAAATAAGTTCACATTTTTAAGTATATTATAACATTATTACATATATTTTATTTTATTTTAATTATTTATCTATGAATAATGGTGGTTATTACTAATTAATTTTTGTATTATGTAGCAAATATGGCCTATACAGCAAGAGCAAAGTTCGAATTGATGTTGAAAAGGTCAAACCATACTATCTCTCCCTCGTTGAGAAGGTAATAATCAACAAAAATATTAGGGGTGTCCGCGGATCGGATATGGCCGAAAATTCGATTTGATCCGCACAATTTTCATCGGATCGGATCGAATATGATATCCGCGTTTTTTAGTGCCATATCCAATCCAATCCGATCCGCAAATGTGCGGATCGGATATCGGATATATCCGCATAGTTAAACCTTCTCTTTTTAATCATATTTCTATGTAAAAAAATTCAATAAAAATATTTTTTTATATTTTTAAATTTATTTATTCCTAAAATATTTTTAATCAAACTCTTTTTAAATAACAAAAATAAAATAATATAATATATGAATAATAATTACTAACTAAAACATACAAACAAGTAAATATAATACAAAACATATATATTTATTTATTTTTAATTATTATTGTGTGGATCTGCGGATCCGCGGATTAGATACGCTGATGTAGAGTAGATATCCGCGATCCGATCCGTAAAGGGTGCGAATCGGATCCGATCCGATCAATTTGTGGATCGGATCGTATCCGCAATTTTCGGATCAAATGCGGATATTTACCGCGAATCTGCGGATACGATCCGATCCATGAACACCCCTAAAAAATAATATGCAAGAAATTAAACCTTTTATTTCCTAATAAATTCAATAAAAAATATTGTTTTTAACTTAAAATTAACACTTATGTGTCTTCTATTTTTTGTGTGCAGTATTTTCCTACTACAAAGCTGAGGTGGTGAAATGTTGAATTGAAGCTATAAATATTGCTTAAAGTCCCAATAATAATTTAGTATGATAATGTATCATAGTGTGTATGAAGAAGAGGTAATAAATTATATATTCATATGTGTTTGTATTTGATGCTAAATAATTAAAGGGTAAAGTATATTTTTTGTCTTTGAAGTTTAACAAAATTTTTTAAAATATCCCTAAGTTTTATTTTGTTTCAATTTTGTTCTAAAAGTTTTCGATTTGCATCAAATATATCCATAATGGCTAATTTTTCAAAAAATTTAAAATCAATTCAACAACAATTTTATAAGAACAACCCTCAACACATGCAAATCAAGTATGATTTTCGTATATTATTATTAGATTGGTCTTAAATTTTTTGAAAATTTAGCCGTCGAAGGTATATTTGATGCAAATTAAAAACTTTTGGGACAAAATTGAAACAAAATATAACTTAGAGGTATTTTTAAAACTTTTGCCAAACTTTAGAGACAAAAAATATACTTTACCCATAATTAAAATATTATTGTATTTGTATTTGGTGCTAAATACTTAAATATCGTTGTTGTATGAAATAATTATATTAAGGTTTTTTTATTTTCTCTTCTTAAATTCTCTTCTCTAGTTTGGTCAGATTTTCAATAGTAAAGTGCTTTGCGTTACAATATATGTCATGATAATATTCGATATTTATAAAAAATTATATTGACTACTATCATAAATCCTAAACTACTAACAATCAACTACATCATAAATAGTTAAGTTGCATCATAAATATTTAAGCTTTTAATATTCTAATATTCTCTAATATTAATAAAAGATGTAATTATATTATTTGTTAAAAATATATAAAATAGACCTTTTAATATTATATAATAATATATATAAAAAAGAGTACAATAATCATGATTAGAGTTATTAATTATAGAAAAAAGTTCTACATTCATGTAAAAATACATGGATGTTATCCAGGTAACGTCCTCCACACGCGCCTTCTCCCACCTCACAGTTACGCACCTCATATAATGTATATAACGTAAACCTTTTGCTGCGAGATAAACCTTTCTCAACGTAAACCTTGTTCTTCTCTCCCGTTTTCTTTCTTCTTCTTCAACTTAATAAAATTCGTTATTCTCCTCTGTTCGCGTTTTTTTCTTTGCATTATTGATCTGAATTGACTTCAACGTAATTAGCTTTGTCGTTCTTCTTCTTACTCGTTTTCTTTTTCGATCTGGACTTCTGAATTGAAACAATGAATGAATCAACTTCAAACCAGTTGAATGAGTGCGATCTGGATTATTCTTCCGAAACCAGTTTGGAACTTTTGATTATTGAATTTTGAATCGAATTCAATGGAATGCAATTGCTAATTTTATTTGAATTGAATTGAATGGACGGAGGTGATCTGAATCTGAATTGAATTGAATTGAATTGATAATGTCTAAATTGTAGATAGAGTTGTTTCGAATTTGATTTTGTATAATGGATTATCTTTCATTCACTGTGAGTAACTGTTCGGTTCGGTAAGTATTATAGAGTTGTTTCACCATGAGCATGTGTTCGGTTTGGTATGCAGAAAGGAGTCTATAAAAAAAATTAGAGAAAAAAGTTTGTTATCCCACGAAGAAGTGACGTTGAGCGATGTGAACGACCTTCAAATCCCACCACGCATCAAAACAAGAGGCCGACCCAAGAATAGACTTGGATCAAACTTGGAAAAAAATATTTCAAATGCCATGAAGAAAAAGAAAAAGACAGCTCCAAGTGAGGTAAAATTGACTTGCTTTCAATTAGGTAAAAATTCAGTTGTGCATTTTGCTAATATACAATTAATTATATCTTTTTTGTAGTTGAACCATTTAGACGCTGGATCATCGATTCAGTCAAGCTCCAGTCTTTACAATGCACCAGATATAAATTATCCAAGAGAGGATTATACGAGTTTTAGTTTTTATTAATAGATATTTCTGTTCACCCATGAGCACATTTCGGTTCGACAAGTGTATTAATTTCGGTTCACCGAGGTTATAGGTGGGTTAATTTCTGACTGTTGTTAGTCTTTAATAAATAGTCACTTTTTTTGTGAAATTCTTTATTCTAAAAGTCAATTTTTTCTTTATTGTGCTATGTCATAGAGTTTAGGTGTTTATGAAACTGGATACTGATAGAAATATTTTTTTTATAATTAGCTCTCCAAATTTCTGTACAGTGTGTTTGTAATTTTTGGTTCGGCCAGTGTATTAATTTCGGTCACTGTATTTTTTGGTGTTCTTAATATATTGGTAAATACACTGATTCTAATCACTAAAAAACCTGGAACAAAACAGCAGCCAGACAGTTCCAACAGACAGGACAAGGAGTAATCCATCTTGAATCAGATATAAATATTAACATTTGATATATACATTGATATTAAGAATATATATATACATTAACATTTACATTAATATTGACATATATACATTTGAAAGAAGCATTGCTTGCTTTTTTTAAACAAGTTAAACAAAATATTGTTAATTACAACCAGTTAATCATAGTATGTTCTATTTACTATCTAAATCCCAATATGAGAATTTATAATAAGGGCTGGAGAGGACAGCAGATGGCTTCACGAGTCTTATTGCTTTAAATTCCCGAATCAGTTAATGTGCTTATGTTATAGTGCGGCTTCTCCTTCATTGTCACCATTGTCTTGTTCTGTTTTGCTGTAATGAAAAAATTTGGTCAATACTTCACTCAATACACCAATAAGCACAAGCATGTATATCTTAATCAAGTCAATTAAAATGTCACAGGCCACCGAACCGAAACTCATTCATGCACAGAATGAAACATGATAAATAATGAAACAGCTAGGAAATGATTGCTGCATGCTATCACAATAATCTTAAACACTGAAAAAATTTGGTCAATACTTCACTCAATACACCGATAAGCACAAGCATGTATATCTTAATTAAGTCTATTAAAATGCCATAGGCCACCGAACCAAAACTCATTCATGTACAGAATCAAACATTATAAATAATGAAAATACTAAGAAATAATTCTTGCATGCTATCACAATAATGTTAAACACTGAACAAAGTAAAAGGAGGCCACCGAACCGAACAACATTCATTTGGTGAATAAAAATCACAAAGGCCACCGAACTGAACAACGTTCATGTGGTGAATAAATGGTGATCAACTTTCAATCAACAAGAATAGTATTTCTTCATGCAAAAGAAGTACTAAACAGAGTAACAACCAATTTCAAAGTCCTAATTAAACTATCCACTTAATTGAATGAAAATAACAACAAATTTCATTCAAAGCCCTAGTTATACTGTAAAAATTTAATCACAGTAATCCTAAACCCTGAACAAAGAAAAAGAATGCCACCAAACCGAACAGTGTTCATGTGAAGAATAATCGTTTTCAACTTTTAATTATCAAGAATAGTATTTCTCCATGCAAAAGAAGTACTGAACAGAGTAACAACCAATTTCAAAGCCCTAGTTACACTATTCATTGAACTGAATGAAAACAACAACAAATTTCATTCCAAGCTCTAGTTATACTGTAAAAATGCATTCACAATAGTTCGATCTACTAAACGACGCAAATCAATCTAGTAAACCTAAAATACAACTAGGAGAAACGTGACATTACAAGATTTCAAATGAACAGTAGTTTTTCTCATACATTTGGTAGTCTGTGTTGATGTTTTTGTTTGTAGGTGGTTGTTCCTTGCCAAATCTTCTCGCGATTCTTCTGCAGTAGTAGTTTTCACAGAGAACGTGACTAAAGTTTGAGTGATTCTTAGAGAGATTCAAAGAGAAGGAGCGGTTTCGTGCGTTTTAAAGAAGAAGGAACGTTTTTTCATAATGAAGCGCGAATGAATATAGTGGTTTCTTGTGTATAGGACGCGTGAAAGTCACATTTATTTAATGAGATTGGAAGCGCGTGACTTATTTTGTGTTTGGGCCAACTTAGTTACATGGTTACATGGATGTGTAGCATCCCTGTTAATTATATGTATATGTTAATAATCACTTAAATTGTTTATTAATTGTTTGTTCATATAAATAGGTTTCATAGGGTAGCTTGGGCATAATTCTACTCGACTTGATACATGAACAATAAAGTTCTTTACATGTTATATGAAATGAGAGATTAACTAACCTCCTTTTATTATATTGATGTTTAATCATATTACAAAAAGTAAATATTTAAAATTTGGAACCATTTTTAGCGCACATTTTAACTCAAAAAAGTTAAATAAGTAAATGAATGTGTCAATATATAAGATCAACTATTGAGATTGTTCCTTCTATATATTAATAGACTATAGTCATTCAATATTTAGATGATCTCTTTTTATTTGTATAATTATTTCAACTTAATATTTAATACATATTTAATTCATTTGTTAATATTTCATTAAACACAATTCTTTTCTTGATGAGTGACAATAATATAGAGTATAGAAAATAATCAAATAGCAATTTTTTTTAAAAAAAATATTATTTATTAAAAAATACCTTAATATCATAACACCAAGTGAACATTTTTTCATCCATGATGTATTGGTGTATAATCTAATTAGTCCACTCATCATTATTTTAGCAATTATGTATTATTTTTTAATAAATAGAATTTTTTCATTATATAAAATTCAGTCAAAAGAACACATATTATTTAAGATTTTAAATTTTGTTTATTATTCGTGTTATTTCTTTAAGAAAAACTTTAATAATTTGCCAAAATTATTATTTGATGCCTTTGTTTGTTTTATTAATAAAACAAAAAAAAAAAGAATAAAGTATATGCAATTAAAAACTAATACGTTTCTCTATTAATTGTTTTAACTATTTTAAATTCTAAAAACTCAATAATATTTGAAAATGAAATTATGAAAATAATCTATGGTTTTTGATATGTAAATATATGGATTCATGGAAACAAAAAGTCAAAGAGTTGTCCTCAATCTTCTATTACTTTTATAGGTCCAATAAGATATACAAAACCATAACCTTCAAACGCATATTATCAATCGAACCTAAACACAATATACATATTAGTATATTTCTATCATTGTAATCGAACATAACCATTTTATTATCATCTATCTTCTATGTATCACAATCTTCTACTTTTGTACCATTCTCTGATTGAACTTTGTCTATCATCATATGAAGATTATATCGTTTTACAATATTTGATAGACATAACATAAGTAATACCAAAGTTTTGTTTTTGCAATGTGCTAAAATTTTAAATAATATGCAAACAAACCATCAAAGCATAAGATAACTACATAAGAACTATATCTACTGAGTAAGAAAACATCACATACCATATACAGAAGAATATCCTTCACTGCAGCACCTGTTTCACATACAGCAAGTGGCACTGCCAAAATAACTATAATTATTATATTATAATTCTAATTATCTTTTTGCACTCTTTACTTTTCCATAGCATTAGCCTAATAGGAGTTCTAAATCACCATAAAATGAATAAATTTTGAAGAACTTGAAATCCAAAAATATTTTTGGCTTAAATAAATTCTTGTTTTTATAAATTAATGATTTTTTATTTTTGCTTTAACTATTTTAGTAGTATATCCAACTCTTTAAATTTAAAAGAGACCAAAGTTAAAAAGACATTTTATAGTAGTATTTTCTTCAACCTACAATCAACAGGAAATAAACAAACCATTATACAAAATAAGAGCAAACATTATTGTCAAAAGCAACCTTTTTTTCTTGTTTTCTTTGTTAACCAAAATCAGAAAATTATGTGATTATCTATAACGGAATATCATAAATAATATTATCAAAAGTAATTATCATAAGAATTGGCGAGTTAGTGATGGATCCAATATCCGAATCTTCAGCAACCCTTAGCTTGCTCCTCCACATCTTTATGTTGTTTCTTCATCTAAAACTTCCAATCTACAGAATCAACCACTATTGATAGTCAATGATTTAACACTTTCTAATAGTCAGTGGAATTAAACTCTAATTAGAATCATTTTTTCTGAGGGCACTAGTCAGTGTATGCTAGCAACAACAATTGGAGGTGGAGAAGATAAAATTTATTGGGCCCTTAATAAAAGTGGTTTGTATAAAGTGAGTACTGGGTACCGTATGACTTATGAGTTCTCGTATCCTCCCATTAAATTTTGCCCAGAGATTATAAGACAATGAAATTTGTGGCGAAAACTGTGGAAGCTAAAAATCCCAGCGAAGATTAAGATTTTTCTCTAGAGGGACTTCCATGAAAAGCTTCCAGTGCTGCAAAAGCTTAATCACCGCATCCCATCGATTCAACCTACCTGTCAAAGATGCCTACAATTTCCAGAAACAATCAATCATTGCATCTTCCATTGTGTAAAATCAAAGGAAATTTAGTCAAAAATGGACTTACCAGCTACTAGAAGGAGCACCGAAGACTCTGATTTCTATGTTGAGTGGAACTTGAGAATGTGAGTCTTGCGTGCCCAATCTAATAGCTCCTCTCAGAGAATGATGATGGTGATTTTGAGCTGGTCCTTATGGAAGACTAGAAACAAGTTCATCTTTAATAATGTATCAACTAGTATGGAAGAGATAATGGCGTCGACTTTGAAGCTACAGAAAGAGCTTCAACAAATTCTTACTTCCTAATTGATGAGAACTTTACTTTTTTATTTCTCTTATTAGATTATTATATGATGTTACCTTTATAGTAGAGCGTTGGGAATCTCCCATTTCTTTTATTTATCCCATATATGGACACCTATATGTTTCTTTCATTTCATGAATGTAATGATCTTACTTTGGAAAAAAAATTAACATAAGAATTGATTGGTAAAATATGAAAAGAACCAAATAACAATACACGACCTTACCCTAGTTCAAAAATAACGAAACAAAAATTATTAACACATATATAAAATCAGAAATTTGAGCAATATAGAAAAAGGAATTAGCCAAATGACATTCAAATAGAAATAATAATTATAAAAATGAAGCAAATTTAGATTAAAGAGAAAAAAAATCAGCATACACAGTCAAGCAAAATCACCTAACAATACAGTTAGGCAAGCTTATATTTCCATTTGGCAAACTGGTTGAGCAAGATCTGCTCCCGTTCAGCCTTCTTCTGTTCCATGGCTACATACATAATTTTTGCACTTGCTTATGAGTCATCACAAATCAAAACCAGCAAATATACACAGGATCAACATAAAGAAAAATCATCTTAAACCTGTTAAATTTAGTGGAGAGGTTTACTTGAATTACTTTTGTCTTTCCTTTTAAAAAATCTTCTAACTGCAGGACAGTGACACAATGAAATAATATAAATGGGAATGTTAATTTATGCAACTATAGCCTACTATTCTGAAAAATAAATTTAATATTTTTTACAGACATTGATAAGCTAAATAGTTTCTAGTTTTCGCACATGATTTATGCACATAAAGATGCCAAGAATACAATCCAACAGATGCAACCAAATAACTGACCTTCGATTTCATCTATAACATCTGAAAAGTTATCAAGTATTGTACGCTTTCCAAATTAAAAGCACAATTGAAAAAAAATAAGCTGTCTTCAAGTCCGTTTCAGCTGGTTCAGGATTTCTTGTCCTTTGATGTGCAAACCACACTGCATTTTTCAATAATTGATTCCTGAAGACAATATTTGGAGAGGAGAGGTATGAACCCAAAAAGAAATAGATTATTCCCTCAACCATATGGTGGCACTTAATGGCAGGCACAATCACAGGTGTTGGCTGCAATACAATCACAGTAGTGGCAAGATCAGAGACAACAATGAACGTAACAGGAGTCGCCACTTGAAGCTTTCAACTGCCGCGACAGCAACAACCGGTGAAAGGAGAGGGAAAAAATGAAAAAATGAGAGCAAGAGAAATTGAAATGATAGATTCAAAAGATTTTTGTGAAAATTTTTCACTCAGCCAATTTCAAATTTCAAATTTTGTTTGTCATAACAGCAAGCAAAAAGCTGCTAACACATGGCACAACTCGAACTTCCTTTTTTTAATCTTTAGACATCATTTGTACACTTTTTGATCTATTAAATACCACATTTGTTAAACAATTAAATGAGACACTTGTCAAGAATATATTCATTTATACTGCTCTCCTATTATATATAGAGAAATATATTATCTCTAGATATAAACTTGTACAAGATATTGAATGTATATATTTTGAAATTTGTTCACATTCTTGAATATGTTATAACTATAGTTGAAAGAGGAATTATTCAATGGGTTTGATATATAATACCTATATTTAATCGATTAAGTTTTTAAGAGAGATAATATTATAAGATAGTATTAAAATCTTTATAATTAATTAGAGTTCAATATTTATTATTTTATATTTTAAACAAAAATAGAATTTTAGTAAACCTATATAAATTCATGTTTGTTTTTATGAAAAAAACTTTTATGAAATTGTAAATAATTTTAGAAATTGTTGTCTTATACTTCACCAATTATATTGTAACTCAAAGACCAGACATATGCCAAATATTCATGGATCTAAAAGAATATGTCCTTATTAGATGTAGAGTTTCATAAAAATAAGACATTTTTTGAGACATATTTTTTTATTCTTTATTAGTATTTAGCTTATAGCCTAAAAATGCAGTTTTTGACTCTATTTTTGTTTACATATTTCCTATTTAAAATTAACGTGGAGGTAAAAGCTAAGCAGCCAAAGCTGTTTAAGTGGGTCATTTTAGGAGTAACTAAACGAAATCATATATGGTGACTGATTTTACAAAACATACAATTTGATGTAGAATGAGATTGGTTTGAAAAGAAATAGTAATCGTAGACTCTGGTCCATTATTTTATCTAGCACTTTTAATAGTTTTTTTTTTTTTTTCAAATTGACTTCTTACATATGAAATGAAATTTTGAAGAAGTGTTAAAACTTCATACTTAAATTTTATACAATTAATCCAAGTAAACCTATTTTTATTGTCAATTATATAATGAGAAAATAATTGAAGCTAACAATAGAATTTATTGAAAAATGACTCTATTTTTCACTCAATATTAAGAGTATTTTTAAATTAGTCTTTGAGGTTGATAGAAACAAGAGAATAATCTTAAAGAAAGTGATTGTGTGTTATTGAGTGTATTTTCAATGATACAATATACAAAAGTATATATATATATATATATATATATATATATATATATATATATATATATATATATATATATATATGCTAAAAGCATCAAAACAATAAAAGTATAATATCCTACAATAAACATACAAATATGCTAAATAAATATAATTGATGCTAAATTATATTGATTCTAATTATACTCTAACATCCTCCTTCAAACTCAAGTGGGAGCTAAGGATACCATCTTAAGTTTGGATACTAGAGTCCGAAAACGAGTAGGATATAATGAGTCTTCGTGAAGATATCAGCAATTTGATGCAGAGTCCCAATAGCTATGAGACTAACAGCATCAATAAGGAGACGTTGTCGGACAAAGTGAGAATCAATCTCAATGTGTTTGGTGCGTTCATGAAAAATATCATTATGGGCAATTTGAATAGCATTGCGGTTGTCACAAAAAATATCAGTTGGAGATGACTGAGGAGCACCCAAGTCTTCGAGAAGCCAATGAATCGAGACAACCTCAGCAATGGTGTAAGCGAGAGCACGGTATTCAGCTTCGGTGCTTGATCGAGCAGTGAACGTTTGCTTCTTGGCGCCAGGAAATGAGAGACCCAAGAAACAAACAATAACCAGTAGTAGAACGACGATCAGTGGGATCACCAGTCCAATCAGCATCTAAGTACGCTTGAAGGGTTAAAGATGAATGGATAGAAAAACGAAGGCCATGAAATAGAGTACCTTTGATGTAGCGAAGAATGTAAAGAACTGCCGCATAGTGAGTAGTACGAGGAGCTGACAAGAACTGGCTAAGAACATAAACTGGATCGGCAATGTCTGGTCATGCGATAGTCAACTAGACGAGACCTCCAACTAACTGTCGATAAAGAGTATGATTATCCAAAATAATGTCATCCATAAGAGTAAACCAGACATTAGGTTTAAGAGGAGTAAACTCAATACGACTTTCTGTAATTTCAGCTCAAGCAAGAAGATCAAAAGCATACTTAGCTTGAGAAAGATAGATACCATCATTTGAGGATATGACTTCAAGGCCAAGAAAATAACTGAGAGAACCAAGATCTTTCATCTCAAAAGTGTGGTGAAGGGATGCTTTAAGATTAGAGATACCTGGTGTGCAAAATCGTGATCTTTACTTCCCCGGCAATGGCGCCAAAAACTTGGTACGCACGTTCATGTTCTTAATTCTGTTTCACAACTTCGTACAACTAACCAGCAAGTGCACTGGGTTGTCCAAGTAATAAAACCTTACGTGAGTAACGGTCGATCCCACGGAGATTGTTGGTATGAAGCAAGCTATGGTCATCTTGTAAATCTCAGTCAGGCGGATATCAAATGGTTATGGAGTTTTCGAATAATAATAATAAATAAACAGAAAATAAAGATAGAAATACTTATGTAATTTATTGGTGAGAATTTCAGATAAGCGTATAGAGATGCTTTCGTTCCTCTGAACCTCTGCTTTCCTGCTGTCTTCATCCAATCAATCCTACTCCTTTCCATGGCAAGCTTTATATAGGGCATCACCGTTGTCAATGGCTACATCCCATCCTCTCTGTGAAAAAGGTCCAAATGCTCTGTCACGGCACGGCTAATCATCTAGAGGTTCTCGATCATACTGGAATAGGATTCACCCTCCTTTTGCGTCTGTCACTACGCCCAGCACTCGCGAGTTTGAAGTTCGTCACAGCCATCCCTTCCCAGATCCTACTCGGAATATCACAGACAAGATTTAGACTTTTCGGATCTCAAGAATGGCCATCCATGGGTTCTAAATTATACCACGAAGATTCTAATATCTCGGACTCGGTCCCCTGTATTAATAATCTAAGAGATATTCATTCTGCCTTGTTTGCATGTAGAACAGAAGTGTTTGTCAGGCACGCGTTCATAAGTGAGAATGATGATGAGCGTCACATAATCATCACATTCATCATGTTCTTGGGTGCGAATGGATATCTTAGAAGCGGAATAAGTTGAATTGAATATAAAACAGTAGTACTTTGCATTAATTCATGAGGAACAGCAGAGCTCCACACCTTAATCTATGGAGTGCAGAAACTCTACCGTTGAAAAATACATAAGTGAAAGGTTCAGGCATGGCCGAATGGCCAGCCCCCAAACGTGATCAATAGATCAAAAGATAATCCAAAGATGTCAATACAATAGTAAAAAGTCCTATTTATACTAAACTAGCTACTAGGGTTTACAGAAGTAAGTAATTGATGCATAAATCTACTTCCGGGGCCCACTTGGTGTGTGCTTGGGCTGAGCTTGTAGTTTACACATGCAGAGGCTTCTTTTGGAGTTGAACGCCAAGTTGTAACGTGTTTTTGGCGTTCAACTCTGGTTCGTGACGTGTTTCTGGCGTTTAACTCCAGACTGCAGCATAGAACTGGCGTTCAACACCCTTTTGCGTCATCTAAACTCGGCCAAAGTATGGACTATTATATATTGCTGGAAATTCCTGGATGTCTACTTTCCAACGCAATTGGAAGCGCGCCAGTTTGAGTTCTGTAGCTCCAGAAAATCCACTTTGAGTGCAGGGAGGTCAGAATCCAACAGCATCAGCAGTCCTTTTTCAACCTCTGAATCTGATTTTTGCTCAAGTCCCTCAATTTCAGCCAGAAAATACCTGAAATCATAGAAAAATATACAAACTCATAGTAAAGTCCAGAAATGTGAATTTAACATAAAAACTAATAAAAACATCCCTAAAAGTAACTAGATCCTACTAAAAACATACTAAAAACAATGCCAAAAAGCGTATAAATTATCCGCTCATCAATACCATCAACATCATCTCTAATAATGGTCATGTCATCGACATACAAAAGTAGAAGAAAAACCCCCCGTTCATTATTACGAATAAAGAGAGCATTCTCATGAGAGTTGCAAGTGAAACCGAGATTGCATATAATAGTGTTGAACTTTTCAAACCATTCGCGAGGAGCTTGCTTAAGACCATAAAGTTCCTTACAAAGGAGATAAACTTTACTAGAAGGACAGGGATATCCCGGGGGTGGTTTCATATAGACCTTTTTCAAATCCCATTAAGAACCGCATTCTTCACATCCATCTAATTGAGAGACCATTTTTTTATCGCAATAATGGCAAGGAGAGCGCGAACAAATGTGAGACAAGCAATAGGAGCAAAAGTCTCTTTATAATCAATACCACATTCTTGTGTACATCCTTGAGCAACCAATCGTGTCTTATAACGGTTAATAGAACCATCAGAGTGAGTCTTGATCTTGTATACCCATCTACTATCCACATCTTCCTAATCAGAAGAAGGATCATCCAAGTCCCAAGTGTGTGCTTTTTCAAGTGCCTAAATTTTTTTCTATATTGTTTACTGCCAATTTGGATTTGTGGAGGCTTCTCGGAATGGCTTAGGTTCATGGTGATGAAGAATAGTAGAAAAATAATGATAATAAAAAAGATCAAAAGGTGAATTTCTTACTCTAGAAAAATGAGTGGAGGGAGGTGGCATGATAACAAGAGCAGGATCATCGTCCGGTCTGGAATCATCAGAAGATGGAGAAAGCAAAAGAGTAGGAGGCTCGAGAGATTAACTTGAGATAGAACCGGTAGTATCATCACTAGGAAAAAGATCAACATTGGGGTTAGTGAAAAATGATGACTGGGTAGAAAGAATGGACTCAAAAGAGGAGAAACTAGAGAACATGTGATACTCCCGAAATACAACATGACGAGATATATGAATACGTCGAAACATAGGATCCCAACAACAATAACCCTTATGTTCAATGCCATAACCAAGAAAACAACATATGTGATCCCGAGGTTCAAGTTTATTATGTTCATGAGGTTGAAGAAGCGCAAAACAAATAAAACCAAAAACACAAAGAGAGCTGTAATCTGAAGAAGTATGAAAAGACGCTCAAAGGAAGTAGTGTTACCAAGGACAGAAGAAGAGAGTCTATTGATAACATGAACAGTAGTGAGAAAAGCTTCACCCCAAGTACACTCGGGACATGAGAAAGAAATAAGCATTGCACGAACAAAGTTAAGAATATGACGGTGTTTGCATTCAGCTCTTCCATTTTGTTGACAAGTACCAGGACAAGAAAACTCATGCAAAGTACCTTGTTCAGCGAGAAAATTTAAAAGTATAGAGTCATGATATTCCATAGCATTATCGCGCCAGAAGATTTTAATGAACTTGAAAATTGAGTTTTAATCATAGTGGCAAAGTTAATATAAAGTTGAGGCAGCTCATGATGATTAGTCATCAAATAAACCCAAGTAAAACGTTAATAATCATCAATAAATACTACAAAGTATCGAGCCCCCTCCCATAGAAACGATGGGAGTGAAGCCCCAAACATCACAGTGAATAAGATCAAAAGGAGAGCAAGCAAGAGATAAATTATTATGACAAGATAAAGCTGGTTGTTTTGTAGTTTAACAAAAAATGCAATCAAAAGACTTATTATTAACTTGACCTAAAACACCCGTAGACATAAGATGATGCAATTTTGCTAAGTAGCTGTGGACAAGATGGTGATGCCACAAGTGAAGTGTAGATGAAGAAGAAACAGCATAGAGATTCGACGTAGAAGGAACATGAAGATTCTCAAGTTCAAATAATTTTCTGACCTTACATCCAGTCCCAATCATCTATCCCATCCAACGATCTTGCACATGACAACCAGAAATAGAAAAATTAGCATCAAAATCGAGATCAACAAGTTGACCAACAGAGATAAGATTAAAGTTTAATTTTGGAATAAAATAATAAAATAAGTATCAAGGAGATTAAGATTTGACTGTGAAATAAAACCCTTATGTGTTGCATGCAAGAGGAAACCATCAGCAATGTTGACAGAAATGCATTTGTAGTGGTAGACAAAGATGAGAAAAGATGATGCAAAGGAGACATGTGATTAAAGCAACCAGAATCAAAATACCATTTACAGTTACCTACAGGAGTGGAAAGAGCAGCAGAGGTATTACCAGAAAAGGAGAGAAGTTGCTTAAGAAGAGACTTAATGTCAAATAGAGCGACAAAAGGTGGGTTGAGAAAAGCAGAGTTGGTGGATTCAGTAGTAGCAGCAGCAGTAGTAAAAGCAGGCAAATTCTTAGAGTAGTTGGGATGAGATTGATACTTGTTTTGATATGAATGTGGTGGATGAGTAAGACAGGTAGTAATCAAGTGTCCCAAAAGCTTGCAATAATGGCATAATAGTTTTGGACAATTAGAGCCAATGTGACTTTTCTGTTTTTATTTTCGACATTCAATAGAAAGATAGTCTGAGAAGAGATACCCAAAACAGTTACAGTTTCGACAAAATTTACCATTTCTGTTTCTGTCTACAAAGACAGTTTCACTCTTAGAGCGAGTCAACCCCAGGCGCATTTCTTCAAACTTAAGACGAGGAAGTGCATCTTCAAGGCTAGGCAAGGGTTTTGATGAAGAGGAGAAGCTCTAACCGATTCGTAGTCATCAGTAAGAGCCATGAGAAACTGTATGAGACACGTTCTGTTGCGATAATTCTCACATGCCTTAGTATCAGTTACATATTTAAGAACATGCTCATATGAGGTCAATTGATCCTAAATAATTTTCATTTGAGTGAAAAAAAAATTAAAAACTGCTTGTCCACATTCTTGCTTAAAACTATGAAGCTTCTTTAGCAGTTAGTAGTGATGAGAGAGGTTAGAAATGGTGTAACATTTTGCCAAATGATCCCATACCTCTTTCGAAAATTTAAAAGGCCCAACCTGTAGATGAATGCCTAGAGCAAAAGTGTTGCGGAACCAAGTGATAATATGATACTTTTACTATCCCAATCATCTATTTTTTCCTGCAAAATCTTTATTGGCATCTTCCTTGGATTGGGAAGTCCCATCCTTTGATTTTTCAGTCACAGGTGTCTTAACAGGACAAACAATATCACCCGTCACATAGCGCCATAATTTTTGCCCTTTAAGAAATTCTCTCAGCTTTAACCCAATGAGCATAGTTGGAGCCATTAAGAATAATAGGAATAAGCTGAAAAATATTTAGTTTTTTCATAATAGCAGAGACAAGGACAAAAGAGAGAAGAAACTACAAAATCAGGGCAGAAATTGAGAAAATAGAAGGCAAAATCGGAAAAAGCTCACCAAAAAACCTTAGGGAGGGTCCCACTGTCTGCCACATCAGCAGAGGAGGACATATAGCGATGCGTGAGAGGAAGAGGAAGACACGTTAACGTTGTTGTGGTGAGGAGCTAGCGCGCGAGTCAGGAGGCGGGTTGGGAAGGGTTGACACGCGGGCTAGATGCGAGTCGACGGGGATCACAGGTCTGCGACATGTGGAGGAGTCTGCACCGTTGATTGTGGACGTTGATCAACGGTGCTAAATGCGTCTAGAAGGAGAAGAAAAGGGAGGCGGGCAGCGATCTTCCGACGACGCGTTTGGAGGAGTTCGGCGACGTGGTTAGGCTCGTTGGACTCAAAGCAACAAGACGAAGATGATGGTATGGTCATTGATGAAGAACAACGTTGGAAATGGAATTGAAAACACGTACAAAAAAGGTTGTCGAAAGAAGAAAATATGAAAGGCTATGAACTAGTTTCCGTGGAAAAAAATAACCCATGCTCTTGACACTATGTTAGAAACAAGAGAGTAATATGAAGAAAGTCATTGTGTATTATTGAGTGTGTTCTCATGATACAATATACATGGAGATATATAGGTGTTAGAAGAATCATAGCAATAAAAGCATAATATCCTACAATAAATATACGGATATGCTAAATAAATATAATTGATGCTAACTTATCTTAACTGATCCTAATTATACTCTAACAGAGATTTTCAATATCGAACACTTTAGTCTTTGGATTGCAAAATACACAAAATAATATCTAACATTTACTTCCATCAGATAATACCATCTCTGTCCAATTGTTTCACTTTTTTAATTATTTTTAGGGACTATTTTGAAATTTTTATTTTTTAAATTTCAGTGATTGTTTTGTACTTTATTCTTTGAATCAAATCCGAATGAGTGTGTATTGTCTAACAATAACAAACGTGGTGCATTATTTTGTGTATTTTGAAATGGTTTAATTACTCTGTTGGTCCCTATAATTTTGCGAAATTTTCAATTAGGTCTCTATACTTTTTTCTTTTTAATTGGGTCCTTGCACCATTTTTTTCAATTAAGTTCCTCTTGATAGTAATTGGCTTAATTGTATAGGAGCTCAACTAAAAAAAAATTGGTGTAGGGACCCAAATAAAAGAAAAAAAAAGTGTAAGAACCGAATTAAAAAAAATTAGTGTAAGGACTCAATTAAAAGAAAAAAATATAGGAACCTAATTAAAAATTTCGTGAAACTATAGGGACCAACAGAGTAATTAAACCTTTTGAAATTTATCAAACTAAAATATATAATTTTAAAAACTTTAGAGACTTATTTAGATAATTGCTCCAATATTAATTAGTCAATTTTTTTAAATTATCATTTTACTCTAATTATAAATTTTAAATCTTAATTCTAAAAATTAAATCTTAATCCTAATTTTTTCAAAAAACAAGATGTTAAAAAGATAATTTTATAATAAAAAATTAACTAATATTCACCGTTTAAAAAGCTTTTTATATTTATTCATATCGAAATTCACTAAATCAAACATTTCATTAGAAACTATTGACTCAATTCTAAATTTCTAATACTAATGACTTTCTAATACTAATAAACAACTTGAAATCAAGGTGGATCAACGTTTGCTTTTTAAGTAACCCTGACTACCCAAAAAAAAAAATCAAAAATCAAATTCCTCTTAATGTTATGAGTTTAAATAATACTCCTAAATTTATATCTCTTATTTAAATTTAAATTCTTTAAAATAAAAAATTAATAAAATAATAAAATAAAAAATTAATCACATTAATTTTATAATTTTATAATAGGGATGCTACACATCTATGTAACCATGTAACCAAGTTGGCCCAACACCAAAAAAACCCAATACCATTAAATGAAACGTGAAATACACGCGCCCAACACATACGAAATCGCTCTTGCCCAATGCTTCTTCTCCCCCACGCTTCTTCTTCTTCTTCTTCTTCTTCTTCTTCTTCTTCTTCTTCTTTTCACACTCGTTTACGCACGAAGCGTCTTCTTCTTCTTCGCCTTCTTCTTCGCGTTCCTCCTTCTCCTCCTTTTTCGCGTTCTTTCTTCTTCACGTGTTTTCTCCTTATCGTCATTTTTTTGTTGTTGTTGCTGCTGTATTTTTTTGTCTTTTCCTCCTTCTCTCTCTGGTAAAGAAGGAGTAGAAGGTGAGGAAGAAGAGTTTTGAATAGTGCAGAATGAACCGAACACAGTACTCATGGTGAACCAAACACAATACAATTGTATAGTACTGAGTGAACGAAACATAATCCATTATATAAAATCAAATTCAAACAGCTTTCTGCAGAATGAACCAAACACAGTACTCATAGTGAACCGAACACAGTACTCATGGTGAAACAATTGTATAGTACTGAGTGAACGAAACATAATCTATTATATAAAATCAAATTCAAATAACTCTGCCTACAATTTACATATTATCAATTCAATTCAGTACACCTCCATCCATTTAATTCAATTCAAATTAGCAATTGCATTCCATTCAATTCGATTTAAAATTGAATAATCCAAACTTTTTCAGTTTGATTCGTTGCAGAAGAGTAATCCAAATCGCTCTCTTGTTTACCAAAAAATTATGAAACCCTAAACACTAAACCCTAAACCCTAAACCCTAAACACTAAAACCAGAACCCTGAACACTGAACCCTAAACCCATAAACCCTAAATTCCTAAAACCCTAAAACCTAAACCCTAAACCCTAAACCATGAACTCTGAACTTTGAACCTTGAACGCTAAACCCTAAATCCTAAATCCTAAACCCTGAACTCGAACCCTAAACACTGAACTCTGAACCCTGAATGTTAAACCCTAAACCCTAAACCCTAAATCCTAAACCCTAAACCCTGAACCTACTGTAAACCCTAAACCCCTAAAACTCTGAACCGTGAATCCTAAACCCTAGACCCCTAAACCCTAAACCCTCAACCATGAACACGGTGAACCAAAATTAATACACAGGACGAACCAAAAGTTTGAAACACACTGAACCCCTGTACACTGAACCCTAAACCCATAAACCTTAAACCCTAAAACCCTGAAACCCTATCGTCATTCTTTTGTTGTTGTTGCTGCTGTATTTTTTTTGTCTTTCCCTTCTTTTCTCTCTGGTGAAGAAGCAGTAGAAGGTGAGGAAGAAGAGTTTTGAATAGTGCATAATAAACCAAACACAGTACTCATGGTGAATCGAACACAGTACTCATGGTGAACCGAATATAGTACTCATAGTGAACCGAACACAATACAATTGTATAGTATTGAGTGAACGAAATATAATCCATTATATAAAATCAAATTCAAACAGTGTTCATACCCTGGGTCAAGTTATCCGACCCGGGCAGCGACCGACCTCTTCAGGATGGGTCACCTCGACCTCTTCTCAAAAGAGTTCGGCCAAATTGCCATGAGAGGCCCAAGCCGGCCCAAACGAAGGGACACAGCCCAATCTAAAGGCAGCCAAAGCTTAGAAAGATAAAGGCGGTTCTCCTTAAAGATAAGATAAGATAACTAACTTATCTCAAAGAGAGGACACTCCACACTACTATAAATACACTGGAGCACCCAGGTATAACTTATACTCTGATTCTACTAAAAAACCTGCTTAAAGCCCATGCTAACTTAAGCATTGGAGTCTCTTGCAGGTACCACCACCCTCCGGTGATCAAGGATCAGCAGCACCACCAGATCCAACAAGTCGAACACGACAGCTCCGGCCACCACAGCAGATCTCATCCGAGATCGACCTTCAGTTTCAGGTAACCCTCAGAACATTGGCACCATTGCCGGGGAACCTGGAAGTCATCCCATCATCATGGTGGACAACCTTGACAACGACCACAATTCTGATTTGGAAAACAGGACGCCGCATAAGAACGCGGACATCACACCAAAAGATACACTCAACCAAACGGAGACAAGCATTCGCCAAACACAGAAATCTTAGAGGCCCTACAAGCTCAACAGGATCATCTCAAATAGCTCGAAAAAGAGGCCAAGCATCAACGAGAGGCCGAGAGGGACCTCCGAAGAGAAACTAGGCGACGCCGTGAGCTAGAAGACAAACTCTTAAAGCTCGAGGCTGATCTCATAGCTAAAACCGTTCAGTCCAGTCACGATGACAGCTCCCACAAGGACCAAGATCCCTTCACCAAAGAGATCATGACAGCAAAAGTTCCAAAGAATTTTAAAGCTCCCGACATGACCTCATACGATGGTACATCTGACCCCAGCCATCATCTCAGCAATTTCAGAAGCAGAATGTATCTCACTGACGCCTTGGACGCCGTTCGATGCAAAGCCTTCCCAACTACCCTGACAAAGACAGCAATAAAGTGGTTCGACAGTTTGCCTCTTAGATCCATCACAAGTTTTGATGACTTAGCCAAAAAATTCCTAGACAAATTTTCCATCCAGAAGGACAAAGCCAAATACGTCCCGAGCCTATTAGGGATCAAGCAAGGAGATCGGAAAAGTCTTCGCAACTACATGGAAAGATTCAACAAAGCATATCTAGACATACAAAGTCTGCCAACAGAAGCAGCCATCATGGGTCTCATCAATGGCCTGCGAAAAGGACCTTTTAGTCACTCCATATCTAAAAAGCATTCAACATCTCTGAACAAGGTACAAGAACGGGTAGAAAAGTATATTAACATGGAGGAGAATTCTCGATTAGGAGAAACCTCAAAACCTAGATTCTCCTACCCCTCTCGGGACAAGGATAAAGAGTCCAAGAAAAAAGAAGATCAACCCAGTGAGAAGTCTAGAAAATATCACAATTACACCCCTCTTCGCGTGTCTCTTGTGAATGTTTACTAAGAAATATGCAACACTGAGAAGATCCCACCACCCCGCCCAATCAAAAGCAAAAGAGGAGGGGGAAGTCGGACAGAGTACTGCGAATACCACCGAATTTACGGACATCCTACTAACGAGTGCTTTGACCTAAAGAATGTCATAGAGAAATTGGCAAGAGAAGGGCGACTAGATCAGTACTTAGCCAACAAAGCGGATGAACCGAGAAAAAGAAGAAGGGACGAAGAGGTCGTACGTGTTGAACGACCACCCCACACTCCTGAGAGACATGTTCATATGATAAATGGAGGATTTGTAGGAGGAAAGATCTCTAAATCATCTCGCAAAAGACACCTTAAAGAGGTATATCATGTCGGGGAAGGAGAGAGGTCATCCGACCTCCCCACTATTACCTTTACCCAAGAAGATGCAACAGGCGTCATCCCGGGACATGATGATCCCATGGTCATCACTATCATATTGGCCAACGCTAATCTCCACAGAACACTGGTAGACCAAGGAAGCTCCGCGAATATCTTGTTTAAATCCACCTTCGACAAATTTGATTTGCAAGATAAAGAGCTCCGAGCATATCCGAATAACTTGTTCGGACTGGGAGACACTCCAATCCAACCACTTGGATATATCCCACTACACACAACCTTTGGAAAGGAAACCCGATCAAGGACACTCAATATAGACTACATCGTAGTCGACGTGAGCTCAGCTTACAACGCCTTAATAGGTCGGACAACACTGAACCAGCTCGCTGCAGTGGTCTCAACTCCATATCTATGCATGAAGTTCCCAACTCCGGAAGGGATCGCCACGATAAAAGGAGACCAAAAAAATTACGCGACGCTATTACAATGAAAGTCTGAACCTTAAAGGCAACCCAAAAGGAGGGAAAGTCAACACTATCGAACTTGGGGGAGTACGAGCTCGCGAGGAGCTTCGTCCACAACCTGAAGGTGAGACTGAAGAAGTCCAAATCGGCGATGCCCAGAATAAGACAACAAACATAGGGGCAACCTTAAAGGGAGGCTTAAAGGAGCCTCTGATACAGCTCCTAAAGGATAACGCCGACCTCTTTGCATGGAAGGTCGCAGACATGTCGGGCATAGACCCCGAACTAATGTGCCACAAACTGGCGGTATACCCAGGATCTCGGCCAGTACAACAGAAGCGTAGGAAGCTCGGACCGGAAAGGTCTCAAGCTGTGGAAGAGCAGGTGCAAGCCTTACTGGAGGCAGGATTCATAAGGGAGGTTAAGTACCCACTATGGCTAGCCAACATTGTCTTGGTAAAAAAGTCAAATGGGAAGTGGCAGATGTGTACTGACTACACCGATCTCAATAAAGCCTGTCAAAAAGATCCCTACCCACTCCCAAGTATAGACACTCTAGTGGATGCCTCTTCCAGATACAAGTACCTCTCCTTCGTAGATGCTTATTCAGGATACAATCAAATCTCGATGTATCCACCCGACCAAGAAAAGACCTCGTTCCTAATCCCAAAAACAAATTACTACTATATCGTCATGCCATTCGGGCTCAAAAATGCAGGAGCTACCTACCAAAGATTGATGAACAAAGTCTTTACAGACCACATTGGGAAACTAATGGAGGTTTACGTAGACGATATGCTGGTAAAAACATAAAGTAAGAAATTCTTGTTGCTCGACCTTGCCAAAGTGTTCGACACCATCCGAAAGCATGGTATGCGACTTAATCCCGCAAAATGCATCTTTGCGGTAGAAGCTGGCAAATTCTTGGGCTTCATGCTCACACAAAGAGGAATTGAGGCAAACCTAGATAAATGATGGGCTATACTCGACATGAAAAGTCCGACTTGCGTCAAAGAGGTACAACAGCTCAATGGAAGACTGGCAGCCCTATCCAGATTTCTAGCCGGGTCAGCCATAAGATCACTCTCCTTTTACGCCACATTAAGGAAATGAAAAAGGTTTGAATGGACCACAGAGTGCGAGCAAGCCTTCCAAGATTTCAAAAAATTCTTGGGGCAACCACCCATTCTTACCTGACCACGGGAGGGAGAAGCACTCATATTATACCTCGCAGTAGGAAATCGGGCAATAGCCTCAACACTAGTTAGAGAGGACGAAAGTGGGCAACAACCCATCTACTTCATCAGCAAAGCTTTACAAGGGGCCGAGCTAAACTATCAAAAGATAGAAAAGTTTGCCTACGCTCTCATACTCACTTCTCGACGACTTCGCCCGTACTTTCAAGCGCACACTATCAAGGTTCGAACCAGCCAGCCCATAAAAGGCATCCTACAGAAGACAGACTTAGCTGGAAGAATCCTGCAGTGGGCAGTCGAGTTGTCCGAATTCGATCTTCAATATGAAGCTCGGATAGCCATCAAATCACAGTATCTGACCGACTTCATTGCTGAGTACACTGATGCCCCGGGAATTCCCACAAAATGGAATCTCTACGTGAAAGGTTCTTCAAACAAAACCGGGAGTGGCGCAGGTGTGATAATAAAAAGCGATCAAAGAACCCAAATTGAACTCTCACTAAAGTTCAAATTTCCTGCTTCAAATAATCAAGCTAAATACGAGGCATTACTGGCTGGTTTGAGGCTGGCTAAGGAGGTAGGAGTTCAAAAGCTCACCATCTTCAGCGATTCACAAGTAGTTACCTCACAAATAGAAGGGAGCTACCAAGCAAAGGATCCCACCATGAAAAAATATCTGGACAAAACCAGAGAACAGCTCGAACAACTCGGGGAATATGAGGTCCAACATATACCTCGGGAACAGAATGCTCGAGCAGATGCACTCTCAAAACTAGCCAGCACCAAACCAGGGGACAATAATAGAAGCCTCATCCAGGAAACAATGCAAAGCCCATCAATCTCAGAGGAAGAAAAGGTCCTAATCATATTAGGTCAGGATCAAGGATGGATGACCCCCATAATCAAATACCTCAAAGCAGAGACACTCCCCACAGATAAGAAGGAGGCAAAGTGGCTAATACAAGAAGCACAGTACTACACTATAGTGGGTGACATCTTATATAGGAGAGGGATCTTAATGTCCCACAAAATTGCCTGATTTAGAAGGGTAAGCACTCATATGTATATATTCTTGTCTATATGCCTATTTTCTACTTGAATAAAGTTTTTCAGATTCCCTAAAAAGTTTCCTACCAAGATGCATTAATCTAAGCGCAAAAATTCATTGTCCGATCATAAAGAGGTCAGCAAGGTGAAAGCGATAAAAATAGATTAATGCAAGAAGTTATAAAAAGTAATCCATAAAAAGTAGCCTGATGAGGTCTGACTAAAAATAGACTACTAAAAATAACTTAGCTTGGACCGACAAGAGAAGTCGGACCAACAAAAACTTAAGAAGGAACGGCAAGAGAAATTGAACTGACAAAAGAAGCCGGACCTAACTTAGCTTGGACCGACAAAAGAAGTCAGACCTAACCTATCTTGGACCGACAAAAGAGGCCGGACCTAACTTAGCTGGGACCAACAAAAGAAGTCGGACCTAACTTTGCTTGGACCGACAAAAGAAGTCGGACCAACGAAAGGATCACTACAAAAAAAGAGCGACAAGGACATCTCACAAAATGCTTTGCTGAAAGGTACAAAGTCTTGAAAAAAGACACTACTTAAAAAGCAAACGCATGAAGCCAAAAGAAAAGCTAAAAAGTCGTCCAACTACCTAAAAAGTTGGAACACGACTGAAAAGCTTAGACAAAGAGGTCGCGCAATCCAAAAAACAAACTGAGGCTCAAAAGACGTGTGCTAGAAGGGACATAACTTTGTCCAAGAAGACACGACTTCACGACAAGGCTATCAAAATTGTTCGGACTAACTAAAAAGGTTCCACGAGAACACTAAAAAGTTGTCGGACAAGATGGCCCCAAGGATCACATCGCCCAAACAGAAGATAAACAAAACAAATGATCAAAAAGAGGTCAGACAGCAAAGTACCAAAACTCTATAGATATCCACCAAAAGCTGCAAAAGGCATGAACAACATATCGGAGAATTATATCCGTCAAAATAAAACATTAAAAGACTCAAAAGGCCGCCTAAGTGGCAGTTTCAGAGTTTAAAAGTGTTTTATTTTTCCAAAATAAAGTTGCACACAAGCAACTAAAGTTAAGAGAAGTCTACCATATCAAAAGTTACAAAAAGCAGAGTTTAAAAATCCACAAGTCGAGCTATACAAATAAACAAGATATCATAAGGGGTTCAAAGTCTCCCCAGTAGTAGCATCTGTGGCTGAAGGAGGAGGAATGGTCTTCAAAGGAACGGCATCCGCAATCCCATCCTCCTGATTGAGAATTTGAACATCAGGGTCAGATTCGGGATGGTCGACCTCAGCCGCAGAAGTTGAAGAAGTTGTGGCGGCAGAAGCTTTGGCTGGTGGCGCAGGGGGAGGACCTTCTTCTTCATCATCCGGGGTAGGAACTATCTTGTCGTCCTCCACCACATTATCCAAGCTGAAGAGAGTCAGGTCGAGCTCAGGGGCAAGAACTCAGACCTGTGCCTTTAAATTTTCATAAGCACCCGTCACAGTATCTACCAGATGACCCTGGAGATCGGCGTAATCCGATTGGACAAAATCAAGCCTCTCCCTCAACTCCAACAGCTCGGCATAAGTGTGGGTATAACTCTCCTTGTGCTTTTTCGCCATCTCCTCTGCCAAGTTTGCAGCTGCTTCAGCCCTGGTAGCTCGGGACTTTTCCTTCTCCAGATCTAACTCCAGCTTAATTTGTAAGACCCACAATTTTAAAAAGTTATTAATAAATTATTTACGATCTATTATATTTATTTAATATTATATTTTTAGAAATTTTTATATATAAGTTAAATATATTCTTATTTATTATTTAGAATTTTTATATTTGAAAAATAGTGAATATTTTCTATGCCTTAATTTTAAATATTTAGATTTTTTATCTTGTTTTACAAATGAAGGAAAACTAATGTAATTATCATTAATTTTTGTTGAATTAGTATTTCAAAGATGATTAATATATATTTAATTTGAATTTAGATATTTACTCTATACTTATATTTTTATTTTAAATTACTACCTTATCTTAATCCCTAAAATTTTCTATTTCACTACATAACACAAATCCTAATTTATCTTCACTAACCTAACCCTACCCACACTAAACACACACACACGGTACCCTACCCTGCCCCCCCAACTTACAGTTACACACTCACACTCAACAAGCACATACACGCTGAAACAAAATGGAAGAAGAAAAAGAAAGAGGAAAAGGAAAGGCGGAAGAGGGAAGAGGGAGGTCCGAGAGGGGGAGAGCGCCGGGGATGAGTGGGCTGCGACAGGGGAGAAGGGAAGAGAAAAGAGAGGGGATCTGAGAAAGAGGAGAGAAGGATGCGCTGCTGCCGTCGACCAGAACCGCGATGAGGGGGAGTCGTGCCGCCCAGTCACGTCGCCGCCCGAGGAGCCACCACTGTCAGCCGCGTCATTGCTGTCATCGCCGGTTTCCATCACCGTCGAAGCTGGTTGCGGGCAGAAGAAGGAGAAGAGGCCTCCGTCGCTACTGAGCCAAATGCAGGAGAGAGAAGGAGCCCGCGGGAGGGGAGCTTGTTGCCGCCGCTGCCATGGCTTCCTCGCCGTCGCCGGGATTGGGTAGTCACCGGAGGGAGCCATCATTGTCAGCGCCGCCGTCGGGGTTACCGCCGCTTCTGCCGCCAGGGAACGCCACCGCCGTCTTCGACAATGCTGCCGGTAAGGGTTTGAGTTTGGTTTACATCCTTTTGAGATTCCAGGAGCTTTATTGTCATTGCATGTTGTTACAGCCACCGTCACCGGAGTTCTGATCGCTGTTGGAACTTGTCGGAGCCACTGCGGTTTCGTTCCCCCACTTAGCCTCAATTTCAGTAAGTTGCTTTACTCCGAAAACTAGTGTAGTCGCTGTTCTGTTATTTTATGCTGAAGTGTTGTGACGTTGTCTATGATAGGGTTGAGTATTGGTGCTTGCATGTCGTGCTCGGAGTTTTTGGCTACTTTGTTTTGCTATTTCAATTCGAGTTCTGAATATTGCATGTTGCATAAATGTTGTTGTGGTTGCTGAAAGAATGGTTTGAGCCGAGATTTGCGGCTTCTGTTGACCGCGGGCCGAGAGAAAAGACTTTTCTGTGATGCGTTGGGTATGGGATTCGACTTATCAAGGTAGGGGTGATTTTCTAAAACAGCTTATTTTATAATTTAGAATTGTTATAAATAGATATGGGTGTGACAAATACAATTTCTGGTGATTATATACGTCTTATGAATTGTCTGAATTGTCTTAGGTGGATATGGTTGACTGTTTGACTGAAATATTGTTTGATTTTGTTAAATTAGGGATTTTTGGTTGGTTGGATATTGAAATGATTTCCATATCTGAAAATCTGAATTCTGTTTATTGGAAATTGATTTGGGTTTGAACCCGTTGAAAAGGATTGATGAATGGTTCGGTTGGGACTCGAAGAGGGTGGCAAAGTCCAAGTTTTAGGGGAGATGCTGCCAAATTTTATAGAAAATATGAAACCATGTTGAAATGTTATTTGGAAAAGTTTAATTTTGAGGAATCGTATTGTTTGATTTATTAAGGAAATAGTTATGTTTTGAATTCATTTTATTTGACAAAAACATGTCTTAAGTTCGATTTATTCAGAATAGAATTACCTTACGATTTTAAAGATTTTAAAGCACTTAAGGAAAGTATTATATTTTAAAGTCGATTTTATATATATAAAAAGGGACTTTGATTGAGTGATGTCACTTTGTGATGTTTTTGGAAAAGGTTGAAAGAATTGGTTTCAAGAATAAAACTAAGATTGATTTTGGATTCGAATTTGATTCGGAACTTCTGATTTCTATGATTTGGTTTTAAATGGGTTTAGAAACTTCCTTTGTATAAATCAAATTAAGAAAACAATGATTTGTTTTAGAGTCCTTACGGAACATAGGAAAATGAGGCCGGTTGTTTTTCCCTAAAGTCTTGAGACCTTGCTGTAAAGTTCAATTAATAACTTTTGATTTTAAGGCAATTGAGCAAATGATTTGAAAATGAGTGATTTTGAGTCTTTCAAGAAGAGATTTTGAATTTGGCTTGGTTATGAAGTTGTTTGAAAGTTTTGAAAAGAAAATTACTTAAGAAAAGTGGTTCTTGGCAAGATGTGAACTAAATACGTTTGTGATTTGAAAGTGGGCCAATAATGATTTTTGAAATAAGATTTTGAGTCTGATTGACGGTGAATGAAATGATGTTTGATGATTGAAATGAGATGGAATGAATAATGATATCTGAGATACAAGTTTTCCTGGGTTAAAACTGTGGCTCGCCACCACGTGTTCCAGGTTGATTCTCGATACTATGTTGACCCTACGTCGTAAGGGTGATCGGGCACGTATAAATTTCCGGGTATGGATAACCCCCATTGAGTGATTATATGATGAATGTATGTGAACTCTATGCATAGACTCTTAGGGATGCGCGACGGAGGACAGTCTAAGGTTTTCGGACTTGTTGGGTTGGCTGGATAACCGACAGATGAGCTCCATCAGCCATAGTACAGGCATGCATCATATGCACTTGTATGCTTTGCTTGTGTTTGAATTTGTTTGGATTTTCCTAGTTGCTGAACTGTTATTAACTGTTATTTGAGCTATTTGCTGTAACTGCTATCTATACCTGTGTTTTCCTTGTATGTTTTGCCTGTGGTTGTTTCTGTTGTGGAATTTTTTGAGTCGCTGAGTTGAAGGCTGTGGTTGATCATTCTTAGGAAACTTTTAATTTTCTTTTATAGTAAAGACTAAGTTTGGAATTTCTGGATACTTAATCTCTGAGTTTGAAAAACAATTTACCTACGATATATCTTCTTATAACAATTTCTGAAAATTCGTGGTGAGACTATGCGGTTAGGTTCTCACCCCCTACAGGCTTCTCTTTTCAGGAAATAGACGAAGAAGCTTATGAAGAGTAGTTGAGTTTAGTTTATTATTCTTCCCTCGCCATTAATATTATTATTTTTGCAAGAGGGATAGGAGTTTTGATATGTGAAGTTTATATATTGGAATGATGTGTGTATATATATATATATATATATATATATATATATATATATATATATATATATATATATATATATATATATATATATATATATATATATATATATATTATTTGTAAGTATTATAGATTGTATTGAAAGGTATGGATGTATGTTTGAAAATTTGGTTTAGGATTTAAACAGGCTCATATTTTAGTATTAAATATAATTAAAAGCCATCGTAATACCCGAACTATCAGAGTGGCGCAGCCGAAAGCGTGACATTTGATAGTTAGGGTGTTACATAATTACCTTAGCGTCAAGCTCATCCTTCAGTCCCTTGATTCTATCAAATTCCGATTTAGCATCCTCTATAAAAGCCTTAGTCGCATGGACCGGGGAACCCTGGACGGTACGGAATAAGGCTGCACCCATATGGGCCATCCGAATACTATTACTGGTAATAAAATCCAAGTGGCGAAGGATGGAAACATCATCCATGGGAAGCTGGCCGTAGGGAGCAATCTGTTCATCAACAAATCCCACAGCATCAAAATCCTGGGCATCCAGGTTATAAGGACCAATAGTTTTTTGCCATTTTGGAGGAGGACCAGCAGTAGTGGGGGAGGAGGCAGCACCAAAAGATGGTCGAATTGGGTCAAGGGGAACAGTCCGAACCTGAGGAGCTGGAATAATCTTCCTCGGCCCAGAAGCACCTGATGTTGGTTTCTTTGGAGGCACCTGAGAAGACTCTCCTTCTACAGTCTTGGCCGAGATGTTTTGAGCAGCTGTTGCTTTCTTAGCCCTACGGAAGTGTTTCATGGAGTCCGTAGACTTCACCATCTTTGTAAAACAGAAACCAAGAAAAGAAGTCACAAACAGAAAAAGGAAAAATTCAACCACAAAGAAAAACTATAATAAAAGATGTCGGTCACTACCTAATTCGGTACGAAGAAGGGAAGGATCTCCTAGAAACTTCTTCGTGTCAAGATGAGGGGGCTCGCCCCAGTTCTCCTCTAATACATTCACAAAGGCCTGTCCGACCTCATCCAGACTCTCCCAAGAGTACTTAGTCACTACTACATTTTTTTGCCAACATAAGGGGAAGGCGGGCTCATTGTTTTCATCCAAGAAAAAAGGGTGAACATCCACAACAGCTCGGTCTCGAAAGCAGTGAAAGGGATGGTGATATTCAACTGACTAAAAAAGTAGTCATAAGCATAGAAAAAAGGCCGTTCCCCTTGAGTCAAAGAAGGAAAACAAACCCTCTCCTCAAGGTCAGGGGACACTAACTCATACTTCTTCTCCTCGTCCCTATCACTACAAATCCTATGGAATCTCCTAAGTTTTGCTCAATATGCGGGGTCAGCTACAGTCACACACATGAGAACTATCGAATCCAACCAATCAGCCATACCAGCAGGAACTCTTGAAGACATCTCGACAATATTCTTTCGTGAATACATAGGCCAACTATCCCTACAGTAAGAAAAATAAAAAAGAGGGGTCACTACCAAGCAACTCGGGCAATTAGGAAAATAACTCGGACAACAACAAAAGCAAGAAAACAAGTGTCAGAGGTGGCAGCAAAAAGGGAAACCCAAGGACTTACACTAAAATCCAGGGGCACCCTTTAGAGGCAACAACAGGACTAAGAACTCAGAAAAAGGGACAAACGCAAAGCCCTAAAACCACTAAAAAATGCAACCTAAGCACCAGCATCTCTTCATCCAAACAGTAAAAACCATCATCATCGAAGACCATGCCAAAAACATCAAAAAGCTACAACTGTTTCGAGCCAACAGTTCATCATCAAAGCTACAACCTTTTCTACCAAACAGTTCAAACAAAAACGATGTATAAAAAGAGATAGGAACAGCGGCAAAAGAAAAAACCCTTCAGAAAGCAAGATCCCCAAGAAGAATACATTTTCCTCAAACAAAAGCAGGTAAAGGGAATCACAGCATTGATCAAAAATAAAAAGATGCAATCTTTGGCAGAAAGGATCAAGCTTTTCAAAACAGACTTGGTAAAAACCAAATATTTCGTAGAACATGCAGTATAAAGGCTACCATCGAAATGAAAAATGAAGGAAGAAATACCAACCTGCAGAGGAGAAAGACGACAACTGCTTGAAGACGAAAAAACGATGCGCCAAACAATCACTCTCAAGCAAAGGAGTAAGAGAACGAAGCACCATGATGAGCAGAGAAGACGAAGAGAAAATTAGAGAAAGAAACTGTAAAATGAGTCCTTGAAAAATTCAAAATGAGGTACCAAAGAGGGAAAAAGGAAACGGCGAAGGGATATTAATAAGCTTTTAAACCCTCGCACGTTTTCAAGAAAAAGCGAAATGCAACTAAAGGGAGAAAGAAACGCTTCGCATTCAAAGAGCCCCAAGTCGAGTTATACGGGAGATCGACAACAAACAAAATGCTCGAGCACGGCTTCCCCAAAAGGGGACGAAGTATAAAAAAACACGACCTCAAAGGAAAGACCGAGCTCGAGCAGGGGCACTGTTCATATCCTGTGTCGAGTTATCCGACCCGGGCAGCGACCGACCTCTTCAGGATAGGTCACCTCGACCTCTTCTCAAAAGAGTTCGGCCAAATCGCCATGAGAGGCCCAAGCCGGCCCAAACGAAGGGACACAGCCCAATCTAAAGGCAGCCAAAGCCTATAAAGATAAAGGCGGTTCCCCTTAAAGATAAGATGACTTCACTCAAAGATAAGATAAGATAACTAACTTATCTCAAAGAGAGGTCACTCCACACTACTATAAATACACTGGAGCACCCAGGTATAACTCATACTCTGATTCTACTAAAAAACCTGCTTAAAACCCATGCTAACTTAAGCATCGGAGTCTCTTACAGGTACCACCACCCTCCGGTGATCAAGGATCAACAGCACCACCAGATCCAACAAGTCGGACACGACAGCTCCGGCTACCATAGCAGATCTCATCCGAGATCGACTTTCAGTTTTAGGTAACCCTCGGGACAAACAGCATTCTGCAGAATGAACCGAACACAGTACTCATGGTGAACCGAACACCGTACTCATGGTGAAACAATTGTATAGTACTGAGTGAACAAAACATAATCCATTATATAAAATCAAATTCAAATAACTCTGCCTATAATTTACATATTATCAATTCAATTCAGTACACCTCCGTCCATTTAATTCAATTTAAATTAGCAATTGCGTTCCATTCAATTCGATTCAAAATTGAATAATCCAAACTTTGTCATTTTGATTCGTTTCAGAAGAGTAATTCAAATCGCTCTCCTGATTTGAAGTTGAGTCATTTATTGTTTCGATTCAGAAGTGCATATCGAAGAAGAAAAGGAAGAAGAATAGGAAGAAGATAAATGCAACTAGATCGAAATAAGAAAACGAGAAGATGAACGCGACCAGAGGAGAACGACGAAGGCAATGTAGATCAATAAGGAAGAATGCGAGCAGAGAAGAAGAAGGAGGAGGAGGAGGAGAAGAAGAAGAAGAAGAAGGAGGTTTACGTTGCAGCAGAAGGTTTACGTTGAGCAAAACTTTAGGTTGCAACACGTTATATGTAGTGCGTGTATGACAAACGAGTGAGGGGTGAGGGACGTACGTGTGGAGGAAATTACTTAGTTACCAACCATGTAAAAAATACATGGATGCAGAGCTTTTCCGTTTTATAAAATATATGTTTTATTATTTTAATTTAAAAATATTTAATTTTTTATTTTATTATTTTACCAATTTTTTTGCTTTACATGATCTTCCATGTGTGGGCGCATTCTGTTGCTTGGATTCAGATAGTCAACATGTAACTATGAAAGTATATAAAAATAAATGATAATATAACGATTAAAATTGCAAGAATTTACAAATTTGCAACAAAGAGAGAAAAATCAGAGTTCAGCGTCCTTCAAATTGTCCTTATTGAGCATGTTAATAATCGAAAGCGATATAGCAGAAAGCAGAAAAGTGTCCTTGTTTCGTTTAGTTAACGGCGAAACGACACCGTTTCTTTGATTGAATCCATCTTCGCACGTCGTAGAGGCATCAATAACAGAGCTTAGCTTCACATTAGAATCAGCATAACGCTTAGCCTTGTAATCTTTAATGGCTTCTTTAATAGTTGCGATGGCATCAGAATAAACTTGAAGACAATCATCTAAGCACTCTTTGGCAAATGGATCCAACTTGTTCTTGTTCTTCTTGAGAATCTCTTTGATTTGAGCTCTAGTATCTGTCACGTTGTGCCTCACTAGCTTGATCGATGCGAGGCCGAGTTTTTCGAGGCTTTTGGCGCCGTGGCTTCGAGGATCTGATTCGAGAGAATTTATGCAGAATTTGTAGCTAACATTGGAATCAGTTTCTGAGATGTTCTTGCAGGTTTGTTGGATCAGATTATGGTTTGGCTTTGCTACAATGGAGTAGAAAGACAAGAGGATTATTATGAGAACGAGAATGGAAGTTTGAGGTCCCATTTTTTCACTTGCATCTTTTAACTTTGTAATTTATTCATATATTTATGGTGTAGAATGCTTACACGAGACTGAACGTTAATTGCTACCTGAAGCAACAAGGAATTACAAGCTAAGTTAATGATGAATCATTAGAAGGAAGAATTATGCAAAGCAAAAGGAAAAGGGGTCGACTATGATTTTTGGTATGTACGTGGAGGCAAGGCCACAATTTCTATGCATACCTTTCCTTTTAAACTATAGTTGAAGAAGGTGTGATTTTGGCTAATTGACGAGTACGGAGATTTACGAATTACGGACACTTTTTGTAGGGTTAACCACAAAAAATACTCCTGAATTATTTAAATGCGGACAAAAATAAATCATAATTTTACTATCGACAAAAATACCTTTAAATCGTTTAAAAATGCGACAAAAATGTTTAACAGTAAATATATATTTTCAAAAATGGTCTTACAGATTGAATTTTGATGTGATTTTTTGCAAGTATAATTAAAAAAAAATAAGATATTATTATTCTTAAAATTTGGTATTTTTTTTTAAGTATATACGTTGTTATGATTTTTTTAAAATATTATTAGTTGTTAGCAAAAAATTACAAAAAATATATACTTAATGAAAAATTACCAAATTTTAAGGATAATAATATCTCATTTTTTAAATTATTTTTGTAAAAAATTGTATCAAAATTCAATTTCTAATATATTTTTTGAGAAATACATATTTAATGTTAGATAATCTTGTAAAAAAAGCTAACATTAAATATGTATTTCTCAAAAAATACATTAGAGATTGAATTTTGATGCGATTTTTTGCAAGCATGATTACAAAAATGAGATATTATTATTCTTAAAATTTGGTGATTTTCTGTTAATTATATATTATTTTGTAATTTTTTAAAAGTATTATTGGTTGTTAACAAAAAAAATTATAAAAAAACATATACTTAACGAAAAATCACCAAATTTTAAGTATAATAATATCTTATTTTTATAATCATGATTGTAAAAAATTGCATCAAAATTCAATCTCTAAGATATTTTTTGAAAATATATATTTACTGTTGGGTATTTTTGTTGTGTTTTTAAATTATTTAAAGGCATTTTTGTCGATAATAAAATTCGAGTGTATTTTTGTTAGCGTTTAAATAATTTGAAAGCATTTTTGGTGGTTAACCCCTTTTTTTAATTTGTCGAGTTTACATGTTAAGACATATTTTGGATATGACACTTATTGATATGTATATTTTTTGTATTTAACGGTATCTTAATAAAAAAACAAAAAAAAATTTCAGACATGTTTGAACACACCTAAATATCATCACGTGTCTATATGTCTAATCTTATTCTTAATTTTTATTCTTGAAATGAGTTTAGAAATAGTATATATTATTAATTATTAAAATAAAAAATATTTTATATAATTAAAAATAACTAAAAATTTAATTTATATTTAATATCAATAAAATACTAAAATATTATTATAATTTATCTAAAAAATATTTTATATTTTATATATATGTCATCTCTTCGTGTCTTATAAAAATTTTAAATTTGTATATTTATATATCTCATATTGTATCGTATTTTGTGACTATATCACAGTATCTAGTATCTGTGCATAATAAATAGAAAATATATCCAATACACTAATTTTGTGAAAAATATCTTGTGTGTATGTGAGTTGAATCTTTTTTTTTTATCAACTTAATTTTGATGTTTTTTGACAACTTTTATTGAGAAAAAGTTAATTGCAGTAAATTTGTGTTAACAATTTTTGGGTGAGAAAAATAAATTTAAAACCATCTCAAAGTTAATGAATCTCATAAAGCAACGAAAGTCCAAATATCTAATATGAAAATAAAAAAAATTCTCACAGCCTAAAATCTTCCTTTTCACTAATCTTCGTTAATTAAGTGAGTTGTATTGTTGTTTTGTGCAAAAATAAAATAATTAGAGAAGGTAAAGTAAAGTAGGTTTTGATTAATTGAAGATATTAATATTTAAAATATTAAAATAAAAAGTGACCGTGTTTCATTAACTTCAGTTATAAATAGAGCATAAATTAAAGTAAGGCTTATTGCATCAAGTAATAAAACACAAAATAAGCAAAAACAAAGCATTTTATTTCTTTGATAGTTTTATTTGTGTTTTTTATTTTGTAAGTGAGTTTTCTTGTAAAGTAGTGAGTGTAATATTATAGAGAGTATGTGATAAAATTTTGAGAGTTGTGAATGATACATATTAGAATTAATTATACTTTTTAGTTTCTAGTACTCACTATATATTACTAATTGTAGTACAAGAATGTTTTACTGTAGCACACTATATTGTAACTATTTTTAATACAGTGGATATTTTTCGAAGTGTTGGCCTGTGATTTTTTGTCCGTTCATCAAGAAAATTGTTTCATGTTAAAATATCAGTATTACTCTTTTTCTTTTTTGATCTATTTTGTTGGCATATTAATTTTGTCACTTTTCAAGTAAAATTATTTGACTTGCTTTTGCTCAGACTCTAACTTATTCTTAACAAGGGTAGCAGAGCTACTTGGTTTTAGAAAAAAGGTTTAATTTTTTATATGTTCTATGATTGTAGTTTTGTCTGATCTTTCACATAAGAAAAAGTATTTTATTTTAATATAAGATGTTGGTCCAAAAAATTTGAAGCGAAAAATTTGACTATTTCAATGACTTCTAATTATGAAAATTAAAGATGCAAGCTTTGCTAGATCAGCAAGATATAGCGAAGGTGTTGGACGGAATAACAAATTGTCGAAGGCATTATCTAATGATAAAAAAGTTGATAACATGGCAAAAGCAAGAAGTACAATCTATTTATGTTTGGCAGACAACGTGTTACGAGAGGTAACGGATGAAAAAAACTGCTGATTTATTGTGGAAGGCCTTGGATAAAAAATATTCTATCAAGACCTTTCTAACAAGTTGAATCATAGGAGATAAATATATAAGAGTTCACATAGATGACTTTACTCTGATGATATTCGATTTTGATGCAGCTGGAATAAAAGTCAAAGATGTTGATCAAGCTATGATCTTGTTGACGTCATTACCTCCGACATATAATAATTTCTGTGATACCATGTTATATGGTAGATCTGAAATCACAGTATCAAATATTAAAGATGCACTGTTGACAAAAAAGTATCAGAAACTAGTATCTAAATTCACTGCAAACAATTCTGCCAATAGGTTATTTATAACGAGAGGTCACAGTAAAAAAAGAGGGTCCACAAACTCAAGCATGAATCGATCAAAGTCAAAGTCTTGAAAACACAAATCTATAAAGTATTTTTATTGTCACAAACGAGGACACATTAGAAGAAATTTTTCACAAAGAAAGGAGAAATAAAAAATTTTGCAAACATAATAATTGATAGTTCTAAAAGATAGTGATACTGGTTCTGCTCTAATCATATTCACTAGTAACTTTGGAGACGGGTGAATCTTGGATTCTAATTCATCATTTCACATGACGCCTAGTAAAGATATTTTTATTTCCTACAAAATTAGGGATGGAAGTGTCCAACTAGGAGATAACCGATTAATTCCAGCAGTAGGTGAAGGACAAGCTAGAATTAAATCAGATGATGGGACCAGTATATTGCCCCATGCATGGCACGTACCAGAAACTGGGCAGAAATCTAATCTCATTGAGCGCCATAGTTGAAAATGGTTACGAAGTTATATGCAAAGGATATTTCTTGAAGGTATTCAAATGTTTGATGGTGGTGATGAAAGGAAAGTTACACAGAGGATTTGCATATTACGAAAAAGTACAGTAAGTGAAATTGTTGTTGTTCTATTCCTTGAAAAGAATGATAATGATGCTACACGATTGTGGCACATGAGTCTTGGTCACATGAGTGAGAAAGGAATGTCCATACTTACTGACAGATACTTGTTAAAAGGCTTAAAGAATTGCAAACTAGTTTCTATGAAAACGGTGTCTTTGAAAAACAGAAACGAGTAGAGTTTAGCACTAGAAAGCACAATAGCAATGGAATATTAGAGTACATTCACTCAGAATAAAGTTTGGGTGGAGTTTGCTATTTTCTCACACTGATCGATGATTGATCCAGAAAAGTTTGGGTCTGTTTCCTGAAGAAAAAATATGAAGTGTTTGGAAGATACAATTAATGGAAAGCCATGGTCAAGAAGCTAACCGAGTGATCAGTCAAGCGACTGAGAACTGACAATAGCAAAGAATTTTGCAGTAAAAATTTTGTAGAGTTCTACAGAGATAATGGTATAATGAGGAACCATACTGTATCAGGAATACCACAACAAAACAGAGTTAAAGAACGAATAAACAGAACACTTATAGAGCATGCACGATGCATGCAAATCAATGATGGTCTTCCTAAATCATTTTGGGATGAGGCGGTCAATACAATTGCATACCTGATTAATCGATCTGCATCAACTGCAATTGATCTGAAAATTCCACAAGAGGTATGGTCCGGTTGACCCATTAATTATTCTAATCTAAAAATATTTGGTTGCCCTACATATTCCCATGTAAGTGATGGTAAACTTGAGGCGAGGGCAAGAAAGTGCATATAGGGATGGCGAAAAATCCGAACCTGCGGGAATTTTCGCGATGAGGAAAATAGAAACCTGCAAAATCCCCACAAATAAATAGAGACGAGGGCGAGGATTGAGGTACCCGCCCCATAGGGACCCGCTAAATCCTCGCTAGAGTGAAATTACATCAACACCCTTCAAACACACACACATATAAGATGCAAAAAATCTTAAGGCCTAATTCCCCGCTCTCTCAAACGGCACACATCCTCTCACTCTCTCCTCTACCCCTCTCTCCCAACCCCCACTCTCTAACCACGCCATGCTCTGGCTTTTCTAGTCTCCCCCTCCTTTTTGCCCCCTCCATCGCCGAGTCTAACCTTTTTATCGCCGAGTCCAACAAGTTGTTGCCGTCATCAACTTGCCATCCTCTGTCACTAAAATCTCAACTCTCTCGTGCAAGCTTCGTCAATGCTGACGGTCTCCCATCAACTAGTGCCATTGCCATCCATTCCTTTCGTGACGGAAGGTCTCGCATCGCTGTTGCTGAACCTCTCCTGTGGCTGTCACCGAAGTTTTCCCGTCTCCCTCACATCGTTAAACCTATTCCCATCTCCAGGTTCATCTTCCTCTTCTTCTGAAACTATTACTGCACCTTGTCTTATTATTATGTTGTTATGAATCTTAAATTTTATTTTCTAAGTGTTGTTGGTAGTTGGAGTTAATGTGAAAATCTGAGACTCTGGGTGCCGTTATTATGTTGTTGTTAATAGATCTTAGAATTTCTTTAATGATGATTGAGTTTGTTGTTTTTTATATATGGACTGTTTTATTCTGTTTCAGTTCTTATCATGTATAGCCATGAGAATATCAATGCTTAAGAACCTTCCATTCACAAGTGAAAGTGAAACACAAGGTGCAGTGGCATCGCTGCCAGCAATGGTCGAGTCTTAAAGGAAGCTAATGTTGGTTTAGAAGTACCAATACCAACTCAAGCAGCATAATCACAAACTGAATGCTCAACTCAACAATTTCCTGGTGATGGCTGTGGAAATAAAAGAAAACTAACTTCTGTTGTGTGGAATCATTTCAAAAGACAAAAAATTGATGGCAAGTAAAAAGCTATATGTAACTATTGCAAGTCAAATAATATTGTTATGTTGAAAATTTTTCTATTTTGTTTTATTTTAGTATTTGTTGGAGATTTAGTCAAATAATGAGTGAATTGGATTTGATAATGTTAAATGTGTTTGAATGTGTTTAATTTGATACATTTTAGTTGAAATGTATGAAATTTTATTATGGTTATATTTTTTTATTTTTAAAGTTTAATATCTACAGATATCCGCAGGTATTTGCCTCCCCTGTGGAGAAAAATAAATAGGGACCCGTGACGGGGATGGGGCAGAGACGGGGGAAATTTTCCTAAACGGGGACGAGGGCGGGGACCCTTACCTGTTGCCATCCCTATGTGCATATTTCTAGGGTATGCACGAGGAGTGAAAGGCTATAGACTGTGGTGTACAGAAAAGACAAGCTCTCCCCAAAATCATTGTCAGCAGATATGTCACTTTTGATAAGGCGACCATAATAAATCAAATGCAGAAATTTAAAATAGATAAGGCAGAAATAGATTATTGTGTCCAGAAGCAAGTGGAGCTAGAAGTTGACAGTGGAAAGATGAAGCAAGAAGAAGAAGAAATTCAGCCCAACACTTCAAAAACTACTCAACTTGAAGAAGAACAAGAAAATAAATCTGATGATAGAGTTACTGGTAAAGAAATCAGAAAAGTAGAACTATATAGTTTTGCTACTGGCAGAGAGAAGTGACAAGTTCAAAAGCCAAAAAGATATCAAGATTCAGCTTCTTGTGCATTTGACTCAGCGGAGGCACATCCTATAGCTTTTGCACTGGCTATGGTAGATGACGTGGTAGGAAATGAACCAAACTCCCATCATGAAGCAATTCACAACATGGAGTCAAAGTAGTGGCTAGCCACAAGGAAAGAGTAGATTGAGTCTTTTCATAAAAATCTGACATGAGAGCTAGTAGATCTTTCAAAAGGAAGAAGAGTGATTGGATGCAAATGTGTCTTCAAAAGAAAGGAAGGAATTCCTGGAGTTGATCACCCAAGGTTCAATGCAAGACTAGTAGTAAAGGGCTTTACTCAAAAGGAGGTATCAACTTCAACGAAGTATTCTCTCCTGTTGCAAAGCATAGCTCTATTCGAGTCCTATTAGCTACTGTAAGTATGTTTGACCTGGAGCTAGAGTGACTTGATGTAAAAACGATGTTGTTACATGGTGAGCTAGAGGAAACAATTTACATAAGTCAACCAGAAGAGTTCACTGATCTTGAGAAGAAAGACCATGTTTGTTTGTTGAAGAAGTCATTATATGGGTTGAAGCAATCTCAAAGATAGTGGAATAAGAGGTTTGATGAATTCATGATCAGTATTGGTTACAACAAAAAGCAATATGATAATTGCATATCTCTAAGGAGCTTCTAGATGGTTCAAGAATTTATCTGTTAATATATGTTGATGATATGCTAATAGCAGCTAATAATAAAGTTGAAATTAGCATGTTGATAACTCAGTTAGAAAAGGAATTTGAGATGAAAGACCTAGGTGTAGCAAGGAAAATTTTGGGAATGGAAATTCATAGGGAAAGGCATCGTAGCAGGCTATGGTTGATGCAACAAAATTATATTACAAAAGTAATACAACGCATCAATATGGATCAGGTTAAACCAGTTGGTACTCCGTTTAGCTGCTCACTTTAAGCTATCCTCCAAGGATTGTCCGAAAACCAAAAAGGACGTGGAGCACGTCTCATATACCATACTTAATGTTGTTGTCAGTCTTATGTATGCCATGTGTGCACTAAACCGGATATTTCACAAGCTGTAAGTGTTGTAAGCAGTTTTATGAGCAATTCTAAAAAGGTATATTAGGAAGTTGTCAAATGGAACATGCGGTACTTGAGAAGTTTCACTGATATATGTCTGGTGTTTGAAGGTAAGAGAAAATAAGGAGTTGTTGGCTATGTTGATTCTGATTATGCTGGTGACCTAGATAAAAGAAGGTCATTAACAGGTCATATCTTTACAGTCTTTGCATGTACTATTAGCTGGAAAGTAGTACTGTAATCTACAGTAGCATTATCGACAACTTAAACTAAGTATATGGCCTTGACTGAGGCTGCTAAAGAAAGTATTTGGATGCGAGGTCTTTTGGATAGTCTTGGGTTAAATTCAGATGTACTAATTGTATCTTGTGATAGTCAAAGTGCTATCTACTTGACTAAGAACCCAGTTTATCATGAAAGGACTAAGCACATTGACGTCCAACTTCACTTTGTCAGAGAAAGTATTAACAATTGTACTATTGCAATTCAGTAAATAGTTAAAATTGAGAATCCAACTGACATGACGACCAAATCATTGTCGATTGACAAGTTTAAGCATTGCTTGAACTTGGTTAATATTTGCAGAAATTAAAGACAAGTGACAAAGCAAGTCAAGGTGGAGTATTGTTAATGAAGTGACTTGCATTGTTATTTTATGTCGAAAGCAAAATGATTGGAACAGGTGATGTAAGACTCAGATTTTTTGAAGTTAGATTATGAACCAGCCTTGATCTATTTTATTCGATCAAGACTCAATTTTCAAAAATTATTTTATTAAATATAACTAAAGCAAGTTTTGATGAATTAAGTTTGAATTAAATTAAGGATTTTTTTTTAATCTAATTTTATAATTATTAGATAATTTTTATATTTGATATTTAAAGTTTTAGTAATTACAAAATAATAAAAATTTTATGTGATTCAAATTTGAATTTGGAGATTTTAAACCTAAGTTTTTAAACTAAAAATTAAATAGATTATTTCTAATTTTAAATTAAAGTACTTATTTGAAAAATCAATCGGAAAGTTGATAAATAAAATGGTATTCTTAAGGTAATCTTAAAGATAAAAAAAGTTGATTTTTAATTATTACCTATCCCCTAATTTTATTAAAACTATAAAATTACCCAAAATATTAACATAACACACTCACTCCTTACCCCCTCATACTCGCATAAAACAAAGAAAGAAAGAAAAGAGAAGAGATGCGCACAGAGAGGGAAGGAAGGAAGAAGAAGAGAAAAGAGAGAGAGGAAGACGGCACCGGTGGGGCTGGATGCCATCGTCACCATCGTCGTCGAGTTGGAGAGAGAGAGAGAGAGAGAGAGAGAGAGAGAGAGAGAGAGAGAGAGAGAGAGAGAGAGAGAGAGAGAGAGAGAGAGAGTCATCATGTCTGCTGCTGCAAGCTCGCCGTCATCGTCGGCCTTGCTGTCCAGAGCCACCAGCGCCGCTGCCGTTGCTGCTGCAATCACCGGCAAGTTGTACCGCGCATGGGGCCGCCGTTCCATCACTGTTTTTATTTGACATATGAGGAGGTGAAGAAAAAGGTTTTGTAATTAGTTTTATATAATCTAAGAATTAACATTCTGTAGTAAAAATCAATTAAAAATGAAATGAACCTCATTAATAAATCATTTAATACTATATTAGTACCATTTAATTTTATTGTTGGGTGAACGAGAAAAAACACTGCAGAGGTAACCATTAGACCATCTCCAGTAGGGAACTCATCCCAGTTCATGTTTATGGCCCACCTGTCACAAAAAGTAACTCCACATCAGCTTTTGTGTCATAAACAATAAATAGGAACTCAAAGCATCTCTCTATTCTCCATTAGGAGGAACTAACTTTAGTCTCTATTGTGGTCCCACTTAATTAATTAATTAAAATACTTAAAATTAATATAATTAATTTTTTTCAATAATATTATTTAAATTTATAAATTTAAAAATAATTCATTATTAAAAGATATTAATATTAAATAAATTCATATATAATAATAATACACAATATATAATTCGAGATTATACTAATTTATAGTTTTGTGTTTACAACTGCTAATTTTAATAATATCATTAGCATTTTAAATTTTAAAAATAAAAATAACCAACTCAACTAAAAATTATTTTATAAGGTATAAAAATTAAATTTATTTTTTAATGTAAGTAAATTTAATTAATTATAATTTAATATAATAATATAAATAATATTCAATATTAATTATAATATAAATAATTAATTAAATAAAAACTTAATTATTTAATCTAATTAATTATTTAATTAATTATTATTTAAATAATTAATATAAATTATTAATTAAATAAAAATATAATTTTTATTATAATTATTACTAATTTAATTATTATTTAATTATTTAATTATTTCAGATTTTATATTATTATTTTTTTATAATAACTTGCCAAATGGTAAATTGTTATTGGTTAATTTGAGTCCCTGCTTAGAGGGACTCCCTTACCTTGATCCTTGTGTGGGAACTCACTCCTTCTCTCCTCCAATGGTTAGAGTTCTTATATGTCAGAAAAAAGTCAAAGAGGAACTCACCATTGGAGGTACTCTTAGTAACTTCGGATTCTCCTTTTTAAGGGCCCTCAACAGACACTGCAAAACAATTTAATGTTTACATTAAAAGTTAATCTAAAAAGTAGTCAATTCATGGGAGAATAAAACCAACATCACATCAAGCAATAAAAAAAATAAAAAATTTGAAAAATATGAATAACATATGTTGATTGCGTCAATATTCTCAAAACCAAAGTTCTTTTACTCTGAATCAATCACAATTTCAAAGAATACAACAATTTTTGCTATATATATGTCAGTTCAAAGTCTTACATAGCAATATTAGATGAAACACTCATACATAAGAGACGCTTAATTTATTGAAATCTGATATAATAGCAAACAGGCCTTGAATCCTTTTTCCAATTCCTGAGCCAAACCTGTTCATATTCTTAGATCTATAAATATACCCACCAAAAAAATTGACACCACTATCTACAAAAATGTAGTGAGAATACTTCACAGTGGATTAAAATGAAACATTGGCATAAATAGAAGAGAAAATTTTCTTGATATAAAAAAAACCTGACCTGCTGATATCCTCCAGAAAAAAATAACCTGTGAACTAAGCATTTTTTCTTCTTTACTGTATTTTTAGCATGAAAATCTAAGTGATTTCGTTGACGTTCTATAACAACAGCATGAGAACAGTCTAAACCAAATATATCTACAGCTTAAAAATTGAACAACAAAGACTAAAGTTTGGAAATGATTCCACAATTACACCGAAAGTCCTAACTAAAGCAAAGTACTTTACTAAAAAATAATCTTCAACATATAAATGAATCATAACATCACACTCAACATTGTATTTACAGTATTCATATGCACAAATGACACTCCATCTATTCATAAAAACAATCATGAAAAAAAACTCAAAACAAAATAAAAAAAAAACAGGAAAGACTTGAAACCGAATAAATGGATCTATTCTCTTCTCCTTTTTTCCATAAGAATAAGCCCTAAATCATTGTATCACATATTTATCATATATAAGAGACTTAAAACTGAACAAATGAATAATAGGTATGGTAGTAAATCAAGAAAGAATGTTCAAAATAGAACTTTCTCAATCCACCTAAATCGTGGAAAAACCAAAAAATAAAAAGTAGTACAAAATTGTTAAAAAATGGCTAAAAAGCTTTCACTTACCAGCATAAGTTTTCTCCAGAACTTGCAATTCACAGTCTTCATTTTATACTTGATCTTGTTCTCACCCTCCACTGACTTCTCGTTCCTCTTATCTTTTATGAACCAACACTCTCAATACCCCGAAGATCAAAGCTTCCAATTGCACGAAATACTCAAAGCTAGAAACAAAGAACCACAGAAATCTTCCAAAATAAAAAAAAAAAAAGAACAAAACATCACAAATGATGTTGCAGTTTATTCCTTCAGCCAGAGAGTAGTAAAGATGGAGAGAGGATGAATCTGCATAATTAATTCTAATATATGATTTGATTAATCAGAAAATCAACGCATTGAACAAGAAGTGATCAAATTAAATACTGACATTGAAGAGTTGAAATGGATCTGTGAGATGGGACCTAATAGGTTTTGTTCAAACTTGTAATATATATTCCTGTCTCCTCTTCCCTTCTCTCTCGATCTAGCCTCCTTATCTGTTACCTCCACCTTTGTTCGCCACCCTCTTCTCCTTTTTCTGTCGTGTTTCCTTTCTTCACTCTCATGTTTTCTTCTTCTCTGTAACATTTTGTCTTTATTTCTCTCTCCTCTTATCGTTCTGTCTTTCTCTCTTTCTCACACCGTGAATCATATACCACTATAGTAAAATGATTTTGAATTTGAATTTTATCAAAAACTCTGCCGAATGCTTTTTTTATGGATCCCGCTAGGGAGACAATGGACTATTTGTACAATATGTATACTAGCGATAATAAACATCTTTTCAAAAGCTTAAACTGATTTTGGAGTACACCAAGGATCGAACTCTTGATCTTTCGGATCTAGCGTTCTAATACCATGCATGATACCACTCATCCCAAAAGCTTCAGCTGATGGGAAAGGGTAACACTAATGATTATATCTCTAATATTCCCCAAACCTCTATTGTACACATTGTATAAATATTTCATTGGCTCCTCGTACTTTCCCTTTTTTTTATTCACGGTCTCATGGAACTTTGGTTTTTTACCTTTTTATTTTTTATTTTTGTTTTGTTGCCACTTGTCACTCAATGAAAGCAAACACTTGTCGAGCAACTAACTCGCTATTATTCTCCTATTATATATTAATAGATAGATAAATAGATATTAAAGATATGTGAAATAATATAAATATAAAATAATTTATTTTGTAGTTGAATTTTAGTATATCGATAGCTATGAAGATGCATGAATATTGACACAGACACGGGACATAACACACGACACGTAGACACGCAAATTTAAAATTCTTATAAGACATAGGGCATGGCATATATATAAAATACAAAATATTTTTTAAATAAATTGTAATGATATTTTGATATTTTATTTATATTAAAATATAAATTAATTTTTTAATTATTTTTAATGTCTTTTTTTAATTATATAAAGTATTTAAAATATTTTTTATTTTAATAATTAATAATCTATTATATATTATCTATTATATCTATTATATCTATTATATATTACTAATCTTTAGGGGTGACAAAGCGGGCCGGCTCGCCCCAACCCGCCCCTGCCCAGGCCCGACCCATAAACGGGGTGAACCGGCCCGTCCCGCCAACTAAAATGGGTTAAAAATGCTAACCCGCCCCGCTTTATGGCGGATTGGCGGGTTGGCGGGCTAGCTCGCTTCTTTTTTTTTTTTTTAAATAAAATGCATTAAAATTAACCAAAAAATAATAATTAAAAAATCAAATACAAATAAAAAATAGTCAAATTATAATATAATTTTTTTACTATTTTTTATTTTTAACTTCAATAAAATTGTTCAAAATAATATTTGTCAATAGAATCATCTTTATTTTAAAAAATAAGTCACATAATTTGAGCATATATACGAAATTGTAAAATAAAATAAATAAAGTTAATAACTAAAAGAAGAATAAAAACAAAAAATGAAAAAAAAGTGTTTAAAAATTCTATAATTATTAATTTTATAATAGTAATTACTCTTTTATTTAATAAAAAAATAAAAAATAAAAATCTTTGGCCCAGTGGACAAGCCCGCCAAAACCCGCCAATTTGGCAGTGTGGGTTTGGCGGGTTCAAAATCCTAACCCGACCCGCCTTTTTTAGCGGGTTTAACGGATCGGCTCGACGGGCTCGACCCGTTTTGCTACCCCTACTAATCTTACAACCAAAATGTGTCACATGTCACTTTTTCATTGCAATTGAAATAAAATCTTTTCCTCTAAAACTAAGAAATTCTCCCATTCTCCTTACTAATTTTACAATCAAAATGTGTCACATGTCACTCTCTCATTGTAATTGAAATCAAATATTTTCCTCCAAAATTAAAGAATTTTTTAGTCTTCCTACTAATTTTACAACAAAAATGTGTCACATGTCACTCTCTCGTTGCAATTGAAATCAAATTTTTCCCTCCAAAATTAAAAAGTTCTCCCCTCCTTCCTCTTCTTTTTTCTATCTCTTTCATTTCTTCAACCACTCTATCTCTTTTATATATCATTATTTATGACTAATTACGAATTTGACAATCAAAATATGCAACATGACATTCTTTAATTGTATTAAAATTAAAATATATCTATATTATGTATCATATATTACTATCTAATTTAATAACCAAATGTGTCACATGACACTTTCTTCTTAAAATTGAGAGAAAATATTCTCTTCCAAAATTAATAAACTTCATTCCTAAATTCTCTCATCTATCTCTCTATTCTTCTATTTCTCTCTATTATTTTCATTCTATATATAATTTATATTTTATATTAGTAATTTGACAAATCAAAATATGTCATCTGATATTTTTTTATTACAATTAAAATAAAAATTTTTCTTCCAAAATTAACAAACTCTCACTCTCTTCATTTTTTTTCTCTTTTTTCTCTCATTCTCTATTTTTTCTTCCTTTTTGTTCTACAGAAAAAAATTAACAAAATAATATAATTCAAATAAAAAATATTAGTATTATTATATATATTTTTTAGTTTTTTATTTAGTTTTAAATTTTCAACGTTTATCTTTTTAATCTATATTTTTATTTCACTTCTTTCAAATATTTATTACATATAATTTGGAGAGAATACTAATGTTATAATTAAAAGTTAGAATCAAGATTTAATTATTTTAAAAAAATAATTTTTAGTTAATTTTATAACTATCAATATAATTTTTTTATGCTAATATCTAATTATATTTTTATATACATAGAGAAAAAAAATATTATTTTTAAATAATAAGTATAAAAATTAATTATTTCTATTTGTACAACAGACTTAACACCTAATTAAATATAAAAGTATACACGTTAAATTGTTTCAAATTTTAGATAGTGAATTAAAATTAATTATTATTAAAAAATTAGATTTTTTTCATATAAAAATAATAACTAAAAATCTTATTATTTGATTTTTTATCTAGAGACATTGGTCTTCTTAATCGAAAATTTTTGTCAACTTACGACTTTTTTTGTAAAAGTAGTTTGATTTTATAAATCTTTTGTGTCATGCATAATTTATACTGTCAGGACAAAGTGAACTGTAATTTAAAAAAAATGGTAAAATATATTTTTTGTCCCTAAAGTTTGATAAAAGTTTAAAAAATACCCTAAAGTTTTATTTTGTTTCAATTTTATCCCATAAGTTTTCGATTTGCATCAAATATACCGCTGACGGCTAATTTTTCAAAAAATTTAAGACCAATTCAACAACAATTTCATAAGAACAACCCTCAATACAAACAAATCAAGCATAATTTTCATGCATTATTATTAAATTGGTCTTAAATTTTTTGAAAATTTAGCCGTCGAGAGCATATTTGATGCAAATCAAAAACTTCTGGGACAAAATTGAAATAAAATAAAACTTAGGGGTATTTTTGAAACTTTTGCTAAACTTTAGGGGCAAAAAATATATTTTATCTTTAAAAAAATTATATTCTCGTAATATTATTATGGGTAAAAATATTAGTATATACTATTTTTAAACTCATTTTAAAATATATGTTAAGAATAAGGTTGGACATACTTAATGGTAATGGTATTTAGGTGAGATAATATTCAATTTGGTCCCTAAACTTACACGCGAGTCTTAATTTAGTCCCTGAGGTTTCAATTGTCTCTATTTAGTCCCCAAAATTTATAAACGTGCCTCATATTAGTCCCTGAGACCATTTTTAGTATAAAAACGTTAATAGAGTGCTGTTGTAGACTATCACATGTCACGTTAAAACTTGTAAAATGATGCAGTTTTGGTTTTGACATTTAAATAGCTCAAAAACGACATCGTATTACTTATTTTGTTAAGTAAAATTTTAATAAACACCATTTAGGATGTTGTTTTTAGGTTATTTGAGTGCCAAAACCAAAACGACATCATTTTACAAAGTTTAGTGTGGCATCCGGTTGTCACGACAGTGTTTCGTTAAGGTTTGTACGTTGAAAATTGTTTCAAGGACTAACATGAGTTATGTTTACAAAATTTAGAGACTAAATAGAGGCAATTGAAACTTTAGGGACTAAATTGAGACTCGCGTGTAATTTTAGAGACCAAATTGAGTATTATCTCGTATTTAGGTGTGTCTAAAAATGTCTACAAATTTTTTTTTATTTTTTATTAAAACACTATTAAATATAGAACGAATATTAAAGAGCGTTGTGTTCGAAATTTGTTCCATATATAAAGACAGCAAATGAAGAAAGTCAAGAAAGTGTCGTAACTTCATAGATTGATAGTATTTTCTATTTGAAAAAAATCCATTTATTGAATGAATTTATTTTTGTAATTTTTTATTTTGTCTCTTGATGCAAGTGAATTGTGGATAAGCAGGAGAAAGGTTAAACCCCAAAGACAAAACCCGCCTCAGCTCCAACTCGAAGCCTGCAGAGTTGTTACACTTTCCAATGGCGAAGTTAAGGACAGCCATTGACTCTGCATTCTTTGACTTGAACGTGGCATCCCCTCAAACATTCGATGGGTGTGCGAGGTCCATCCCTGGAGACCCCTTTCCCGTTGACGGTTCCGTTGCAAGCAGGCTCCTTCGCCCTCTTCAACTCTCCTTCATCCGTGCCAACTCCCCTCTTTGGGTTCTCCCTTCTTTCTCTCCCACTTCTCCTAGGGATTTGGGTTCTTTCTCTCTTCACTCTCTCCTCTTCAGATTTGCTTCTCCAACCTGGTAATTCTAACCGTATCTCTTATGTATTACGAGTCACTGCCATTTTCAGGTGGTGTAGTTAAGTTGAGTTTCCACATTGTCCATGCTTCAAGCCCATAGAGCTCTTGTGTGAGGTGTGTTGAGATATGCATCAGCTATTTAGTTTTTGCGAGATATGGTTCCCGACATTTTTAGAACAAGTAATTGACGTCCACACAGCAAGTAGATGGAAGTTTTGTATGTAGAGGGAGACAATAGAGAGACAGGTTAAAGAATTCACTTAGGTTGTTTCGGGACACAAGGGTCTGTTGAGTATCCCTTATAGTTGTTCTTTTTCTTTCTTTTTGGTTGTTACATTGTTACCCTAGATGATGTGTTGAGACTCAATGGCCATAATCTTTTTAGGCCTAGTTCTTTATGTATAGAATATTTATCCTAACACTTCAGTAGATTCATAGTTTCATTCAGATTTTACATAATTATTGTTGATGTAGGTGGCTGGGGGTGACTGGACAGTTTCGTCCTAGAAAGCTGATTGCTGAAATAAAAAATGAGATTTCTAATATTGATGAATTCGACATCTCCATAGTCAAGGATGTCACAAGGCATTTCATTAACAAGTCAATGTTTTCACTTGGGATACATTCAGAGTTTGCTTTAACTTCCTCAACGTCCGTATCGTTTTCTGCAGAGGCTCATGGTGAGAAAGGACGTCGCCAGAAATTGATGGTTTATCACAAGGTGCGGAATGTAAATACTTGTCATTGATTTTCATTTTTCTGATGTGAAGAGTTAATAAAACATGTTAAGAGTTTATTTATATTCTCAAAATGTTGAATATGATTTGTTTAGATTCCATCATGGACCTCTTTTCCTCCATTCTAAAACCAAAATATATGTTCAACTGCTAACATTGGAAGTTGGAATATGCAAACTATGTGGTAATTGTAAAGTAAATTATTTGTCTATGTATGTAAATTCTTCTGAGTGTTCGGTTGCGATTGCACTCTTTTTGTGTTATCATTTGCTTTGTTAATCCTATTATTCTGCTTTAGTGTATAACAAAACACCTCAAGTGACACTGTTCCATGCAGCTTCCTGAACATGATCTTACATTTGAGGCAGCATGGCCTCAATTGTTTGTTGACCACAAAGGAAAATATTGGGACGTCCCTGAGTCTATATCTGCTGATCTATCATCCCTTGTGTCTGAGTCGGGAATACGTTACCACATTGGGATACATAAAAATGGTGGTAATCCTAGTTCAGTCAATGCAACTGATGGCAGTCCACCACTTTCTCTACTGCCGGGGTTATGTGCAAAGGCTGCCGCTACTTATGAGATGAGCAGGGACTTTTGGAGGGAAAAGGCAGACTCGGAGGAAGATATCTGGGACAACAAGAAGAAGAGTACTCCATATGATTCTCGTCTTGCGGAACCTCATGCAGCAATATCTGGAACTATGGGTAATTTCTCTATACAGATGCTAACTTCGTTTCAGATAAGAATCTGTATGCGGATTTATCTTTCTTTCAACCAATATTTCGTGTTGCGATATGATTTATCAATTGATCTGAAACAATCTATTCTTGGGGACAAGACAATAGTCCCTAACATGCTCTCTCTCCTTTTCCCCTTGTCCTTGTCCCAAACATTCAGTGTCATCCATGACATCCCACTGCCATCTATCCTATTTTCAGAAGATAAATTTATGATATTCTAACAATAATTAGTAGATTTTCGTTCATATATATGTATCATTAATCTTCATAGACATGTATTTACTATTTTCATTGCTTCATTTATTTAGTATATTTGAATGTTTTCTTTGGAAATAGAGATGTATTAAATAATATTGATATATGGAATAAAGCTTTAGAAGCATATGACTTTCTTATAACTAGATGTATAATAGAGTGTATGAAGTGCTTTGTGCAACCAGTCAAACTGTGTAGCATCTTGGATATTTTGCACATCAAACCATAGTACTCGAGTTGGGTGGATGAAATAGGCAAATGCTTCAGGTGTTATGTTATATATTAGAAAGGTTCCTATCAAGATTAAAGGAAAACTTTACTGCATAGCCTTAAGAAATGTGGCGTTCTCATGGTAGTGAGCAAATAGAAGCACAATTGAAGTAGTTCAGAGAAGAGGATGGTATTAGTGGATGAGTGGACATAAATGACACTTAACACAAATAAATGCGATAGAGAGAAAATAGGGGTAGCAGCTATTGAAGGAAAGATTGTAGCATTTTTTTTGTCTTAGATGATTTGTCCCAATATATTAAGAGGGGCCAAAAAGTTTGTGTAACAACAGGTACCAAAAGCTAACAAAGAACACGAGGGAAATAAGAGAAAAACATGAAAATGAGAGTGAACCAGTGTGGTATCACTCCTTCCCTGTTGTAGTAAACTGAATCTTAATGGAGAAAATGGAGAATGGCAATGGCAAAAATTATAGGGTCAGCCTCCCTCCTAGTAAACTGAATCTTAATGAAGAAAATGGAGAATGGCAATGGCAAAAATTATAGGGTCAGCCTCCCTCCTAGTAAGAGCCTATCCTTACTTTTTTCCACCCTAACATTCTAGTTCTCGCTCTCCCCTATATGACCCATGCTATTCTCTTCTAACAGAATCATCATAGGATCTCACACCCTCCCACTACCTGTGCCATGTGGCATATCGGTTACAATATCAGTAGATCCCTAATTATTAGTTTTTCCTCCCATTTCTTTTTTTTTTCTTTCTGCTATAACTAAACGGTAGAGGTGGAATTCTCCTTAATTGTGGCTTGGGTCCCATCTTTGCTGCTTTCGAACCTTTACCTTGGCTCATCTTCTCAGGGTACATAACATTGTGCATAAGGTGCTTAGGCAGCACGAGTACTACCCAATACCTTTCTAAAAGTAAGCCATTGCTTCTTCATTGAGGTGAGTTTCTACTGTGCCTTTCAGGCAGTTTTTCTGTTATTAAAGGAAGTGTTGTTGATTGTGCCAAATAACACCAGGGCAATATCATATTGTTTTGCATGTTTATGTATTCTGTCAATTCTGTACATTACTTCCTTTTTATATTTTCTGAAATAGCAGACATTCTGCAATCCTTTGTCCCACTATAGTATTTTTGAGGTTGGCTACTCTGCATTGAGATTCACTATGAGTAAAGATACCCAGGACAAGCACATATTCTCATGTTTAATAACATAGGACATTAGGAAACAAAACACCAGCATAGGACAGTTGGCTTGCAAACAAATTCTTGTAACTATGTAATTCCTACAAATTCAAAACTCCAGCATTAAGAAACAAACAGGGCATTAATTAACATTCTCATTGAGGTCAAAAAGGCTAAATTATGCAATCACTTATCTATAAATTGAATCTTTGAGGACATTAATATGGAGTCACATTCATTCATGATGATAATGTCACTGGTTTTATAAATTTCCCTTGATTTGCTTATTCAAGCCAATAAATTTTTTCCATTTTCCATCGGTGACCAGTTGGTGGCTGACTGCTGAGAGTTTGCGGCAATTATTTTTGTTTTGTTAATATTTCCAACTACATTGTAGGTGGCTCCTGTGCTTCTTGGATTTGGAACCCGGAGAACATTGTTGGCACTGATTCAAGAGAAGTCAATAGATCTCGTTTTAGTGCGGATTTATTTGGTTCAGTTTGCTATTCTTATCAGCAAGGAAAATTCACAAAAGATTTTCGGGACTTTACCAAAGTAGATGCTCGTCTAGATATACCTTCAGCTTCTGCGTTTGCAAAGAAGGTTTTTAGTGGATTCAAGAGGGATGTTAATGAACAAGCAGCAGCCTCACCCCGTCTTAATTTAATCTTCCAACAGCAGGTACAATTTTATTTGCAGATGGTACAAATTCTTATTAGGAGTGAAAATTGGAGCCTATGTCATACTACAAGTTATGCGGTTTACATATGTGGACTGAAAATTAAACCAAAATGTAAACCATTTGATTCGAGCTAACTGCATGAAATGGAGTAGTACTTCAGGTGTTCTCCATTAACACAGATAGTAGTCATACAATATATGTTAGTTAATGTTGCAGGAGATGATAATATTTCACTTGATGATTGGACATACTAGACAATATACCATTAGAAATGAACGTGTTAGAAAGAATGTTAGGGTGGCATGTATTCTAGACAAGATTATAGAGAGTATTTACTCAGGTAGTTAGAGAATATGTGAAGATGTTTAAAAGATCAAATAAGGATAGTAGGCATGGAAACAGGGTAGTCCAACAAGTGGCAGAGGAGGCTAAGAAAAAGATATAGACAAAATTATTAATGTTTGGATTTGAGTACTTTGTCTAGAGTTATGGCTTGTTACTTAGGACCCTATCAGTTCATCTGCTCCTTGTAGTTAATTGTACCTACTAGGAATTTCAAAAAGGTTTGTCTGATGTTATATTACAAGATCAAGTGTATACGTGCCTACTTTAGTTTGAATATCTTCTATCCTCAAACTAGCTGTAATTACATAGCATTTTGCACGAGGATGAAGAGTAATAGGTGAGTTCCACCTTCTACAAATGCAAGTAGCTAAAAGCTAGACGCAGGATTATAGCTTGTTCTATTTTTGTGTGTAGATTGCAGGGCCGTTTGTCTTTCGTGCTGATTCCCGAGTTTCACTCATGTCTATGCTTGGGAAAGGTGGTCCAATAGAGGACTTCATCTGCAGCATAAATTACTCCTTCAAGTCTTTGCCATCGGGAAAGATCGTTGCTTGGTTTTCTCCAAAACGGAAAGAGGGAATGGTTGAGTTGCGTCTGCTTGAGTTTTAGGATAGTGTATCGCGGTTCTTTTTGGGTAGAAAAGCTGTTGCATGTATTCAACCTCTTTAATTTGATATTGCAAAATGTTGAATTGATTCATTCAATGCATTGTTTTTAATCTTCTTGCAAGTTTTGGGCTTGAACATGTTTAAGAAAGGTTGCTGCTGAATTTTGCTGAACAGTCCCACATACACCCTTATATTTTGACACAATTTTAACACCACTATAAACATGTGGATTCACTAAAATCGTATTTGTTAAACAACCGAATCCACTCTCTCCAAGCAACATTTTCAAATACTCAAGATAGGATGAGAGGAAGAAACCTGCAGCAAGAAATTACATGACACCTTTTTAGATTTATTTCAGTTTGTGTAGGGGTTTTGATTATTGGTTTTATTGAGTTTTAACAAGAGAGTGGATGTATGCTTTGATTTGTGGATTCTGTATTGACATTTTGTTGAGTTGCATTGTGCATATCACCTATTTGGCACTATTAGTTCCACGGATAGTTTGTGCTAATAACAAATACTTCAACTTGCATTGTATTATGGTATTTTTGTTTTAACTTTAATAAACAAAATGGCTAAAATGAATTTTTTCTAACATTAAAAGTACTCAATTATTTTATTACCATTTAATTTGTTGGCTTCATGTATCAACTAACATGGATTTGATTGTAAGTTTTTGAGCTTAATTGTTCTTAGTATTTAAGTGGGATTAATTAAATTTGATGCGGGATTTATTTGGGGTTTTAACTTTATAATAACTAAAATGCATTGTCCCAAAAATAAGAAGTATTCAAAACAGATGAACGTAAGACTACCAACAAAAAATATCAAATCTTATGAACATAACAAAAGTACTCAAAACGGATGAACATACAAATAAAAAATCTAATCTCTATGAAAATATTACTTGATATCTTCATTGATTGAAAGATTTCCATTAGAGATTGAAAGAGAAGATTATGAAAATTCAGATGAGTGTTTCATGTATGAGAAAGTTAATGAAGTAAATTATCAGAGAGATTGAGAGAGAGAACTAAAATAAGAATTAAGTTCGACTAGAAAATGGCAAGGGAGCACCCAGGCTGCACAGCAATACTTCATTTAGTTTTAAAAATAAAAATTGAAAATAGATACAATGATACAAAAGCTAGAAGGTGGGAACAGAACAGTGGAGCACAATGGTTTCTTATTATTTTGCAAACTAATTTATGAAAAAAATTGAAAAAATCCATTCTCGAAATAACACAGCATGAACATACATGAACTTTAGTTTAATTTTAAAATTTTCAAAAAGATTAAAACACAATTAATAATCATATTTTACAAAAAGAAATTACAAAATATATTTATTAACGTAAAAATGCCAAATTTCAAGGATGAAATAATGTTATTTTTCTAATCATATTTATAAAAATTTCATCAAAATCTAATTTTTAAAACCTTTTATCAATCTATCTTTAGCTATAAACTTTGAAACACTATTTTCGTAGTTTACTTATATGTAGCAAAAAACATCCAGATACTAGACAATTTATATCGTACAGGTAAAATTACCGCTAAGAATAGAGACTAGAGATTACAGAATGTTAACTCCAACCTATACCGGGCACCAAAGGCATTCATTATTAAAAATTTTTATTTTTACTCTCAAAAAATATCCCTAGTCAAATAATCACTGCAAATTATTATAAATAACAAAATTTAACAACTAAGAATTTGAAAAGTTAAACCATTCTAGGCAATACATTTCCCATAAATATTATGGCGGAAGGTTGCTCCTTCGTAGTAAGCTACTCAACCACGGCCAACAGGTCGCTTGCTTTACAGAAGCAGTGCTTTTCGTCAGTCCCCAAATCAACCTGACAGATAGTTACACCAACCAACAATATTCTATTAATAACTAGACCAACCAATATTCCATTGATGACAACAAATGCAATTGAAATGCTATCAATTTTCCTGTAGACCTAACCAACAACTACCACAAATTGCAATTACGCATATTTGAACTGCATGAGTTTGTTTCATCGATGCATCACTATAGCTGCGTTTGTTTACGGAGACAGAACACTGGGACAGGACACAGAGACACAAAATTGTGTTTGATAGAAGAGACACAGACAGAGACAATGTGTCCAAAGACACTGAATTAGTGTATTTTGTGTCCATCCTAACAGGAAAGACACCGAGACACTAACAAGGAAAACAACTTATTTTTTATTTTTCTTTCATTATTCTTGTTAATTTTTCATAATTATATTTTTTATTATTATATTTTTCATCTCAAATTTTTTGAATGAAAAAAATGAAAATAAATTGGATTTTCATAATTTGTTCTAGTTTATCACCAAACAGAATACAAGAACACAAAATTTTGTGTCTCTGTCCATCAGTATCTTGTCCTGTCCTGTTCTCAATGTCTTGTCCTGTCCTGGCCCGTTTTCAGAAGCAAACGCAGCCTATGGGCTTGTTTGGACGTCATTTTCAGAAAAGATCTTTTTTAATGATTTTTTTTAAAAAGATTTTTTATAAAAGTAAAAGTAATTTTATGTTTAGATATCTCATGTAAAAAGATCTCTTTGTTTATCAATTATGTTTGGATAAAATAAGATAAAAATACTTTTTTGTTCATTTATTATGTGAAAAACATCTTTTTTATTTTTAAGAAAAAAAAATCTTTTAAAAAAAAGATAAATTATAACTTCTCAAAAAAGATATTTTTTATTTTTCTAGTGTTTTACTTTTACTATTAGAAATTTGCCAAACACACTAAAAAATAAAAAAAGATCTTTTTTTTTTTGAAAAAAATATTTTTTTTTTATCGATTTAATGACGCCCAAATAAGCACTATGTACACTACTACTCACCAACTCAAAAGGAAGTAACCACAATGTGTCACTAATTTATAATAACTGGAAACAGGCACAAGATGATACACTAAACATATGATTCGACTATTCGTACAACCGGGAGAAACAACCCATCCCGACAGAGCACACACACACTCTATCGAACAAAATGTATATGGGCCGTTGGAACAGCGTTTCGGGATAAAATGGGCAAAGATGTTCTGTCCAGTGTACAAAAATCATCACCCAAGGCATGTTTCACTTGCAATAAAAATTGCATAGAAATCTTCATGGATAAGTGTGATGTGTAAATTCCTACAAAGCTAATCCATAAAAATTCCCACCTTATTTATATTCCCCCAATTGAACCTACCATACATTAAAAACCATTGTATAACAGTTCTATAATAATGTGAAAAAAAAAAATCAGAATTATATAAAGATAGTGAAAATACAGTTCTCTAATTTCCAGAACACAGTTTAATCATATATTTGACAACATTATCCTAATAATAAAGTGCAATTTTAAAACATTTTCCTGAAAACAGGAAGTTATGTCAATTATCCCAAGAATAGATAGCACTTGCACCCCTCATGACTGATCTACCTAAATCTGTGCTCTAAGCATACAGGTCAAATATAAACAAGCAATTAAGTCATCATCTGACAACTAATGTATAATTTTAAGAGCAAATATTTATGTGGCACATACCTCATAAGCATTCATGTCAGTAAACAAAACCTGCAAAAGAATAAAATTAGTTTATATTTGGAAGAATCCTAACAAGTTTAAACTAACACTTCTTTTCTTTCTTTTGCTATTATTCTTGTCTGAGAAAAAAGCAACAATATAGAAGTCAGATCTACTTTTGTCATAAACAATATTCCTATTCAGCTCTTTAGCCTGTTTCGGATTTATGGTAGGTAAGACAGTGGAGTAGAATGGGTTTAAACTTTAAAGGAGTGGAATAGACCCCATAAGAGTAAAGATATTATTCCACACGTTATTGTGGATAAAATGGGCTTCTACTCTAAGGCAACCAAATTGAAAAAAAAAAATGAAATATAGGTTTTCTGGAGGAACTCGAATACTTGATGGAATCTATTCTATCACAATCATAAAATAACCAATCCAAACAATGACAGCTTATTATATTCAATTGAGTCCCATTTCGCTCCACCGCAAACCACTAATTCAAGCATACCCTAAGTTACCTCGGAGCCCTATTACAGTCATAAGTTATGCAAATTAAATTATATGAATATCTAAAATCATACATGAAAACGAATCAGAAAACAGTCAACAATCATTTAACCATAACATTTAATTCAAGGTAAGTTATGGCAATATTTCCTTTTTTTCAGATTATCATTAGTAATACTAAATAAATTTGGGGTTCTTTTAAGTCAAATTATTATCTGAATAAAGAAATATCAAGGGTGTTTAGCTTATATCATTGGAATAGGATACTTTTATTTAGTACTAAAATTATTGAAATGAAATATCAAGAATTTATTGAGATATTTCATTTTCTCTTTTAGATATCTACAATTCTACATAATCTCTTTCACAGCAACTGATCATGTACCTTTGATCCAGCTTTTACTTCTTCTCCTGCCTCAGCACCAACAGAGAGGATCTGAAAGAGAAAAATTCAAAAAGAAAAAAGAAGTCTGATTTAGAACACAGAATTCTACAGTCATCATGTTTAGGGAGCTAAAACACCAAATGCATCTATCTCTACTTACTTCTCCCATCAGATATCGCTCGAATTTAACAGCGGACTTGGGCAACAAAACTCCACCAGCAGTTTTCTATACCAAAAAGACATGGTCACACATCAGACATGTAACATGGAAAATGTATCCTACACTTGTATACCTGTTAATTGCAGTATATATTCTTTATAGCAAACCAGTAGCAAAAAATGATATTTAACTAATTTAAAACTCAACAGAAACCTAGCAGCTTAGTTATAGTCTTTATTAAAATTGCTTTGTGTCACATCCTTCCAGCTGAATAAACATTAAACAGCCCTAATTTGCACTCAGACTGCTCATCCTTTATATTGTTATTCCAACAACATATTGAACAAACAATCATTGAAGTATACAAAATTAATGCTTCAAGAAGAAAAGGTCATTTAACTAATTATTTATCTAAAAGATAGACTTGCACAAGGGGAAAAGAATACAAAGACTGTCTCGGCAAATAACAGGAAATAAAGACCCCCAATCAAGTGAGCAATTAAAGGTGCAGGCTTTGCAAAAACTATAGCAACAATAAGAGAATAAAAAATAAAAACCCCTTCAAAAACAGGCAAAATCACAAAACTAAAAATACTGTACTGTCCTTTACTTGCATACTATATCATAGAGCAAAGATGAAACACCCTGCTGGTCCTTGCCCACTCTTTTAGCATCAAAGAGTGTAGAAACTATAAACTTCAACACTTGTCAGAGAGTAAATTCATGAATTGAATCTTGCACCGCCTGATGGCTTTATTTTTTTGGAACCCTAGTTTTGAATGTTCTTACTGGATAATAATAAACAATGTCACAGGTTAAAAAAAAAAGTTTGTAATGCAAGTTTAAAGCTTACATCTGGTAGTGCCTCCAAACGAATAAGGACTCTATCAGCCTGAGGCACAACCTGTAAAAGAAAATAAAAGAAAATAGAATAAATTTCACCAAAACTCAGATGGAAATGACTAAACTTTCGAAGTATATATATATAACAAAAACCTTAGTTGGTTCCCATTTGTTGGAAACTAGTGCATTGACTTTGAAAGAGTGCCTTTTCAAAACTGCAGAATCAGCAGATAGGGTTAACAAAATTGCGTAAGATGAAGAAATTGGGAAGCATAAATGAAGGTGTAGGAAAATAAAGTACCTGGGAATGTGTTGTTGGAGGAAGAGAATGAAGTGGTTCTGTGTAGGAAGGGGGTTGGCAAAGTGACAAATGTGGATGCCATGGATAAGTGAAAGTGAAAGAGAAAGAGAAAGAGAAAGAGAGAAAGAACTCGGTGTTTACTGTTTAGAGAGAAGAAGCAGAAAAGTGTGGATTAGGGATAAACCCTTTTAATTCTTGCCTACCACCACAAAAGCCAAAAGATTTCACACGATGTAACGATAGAAAGAGAATGCCAGAAGTGTTCTAAGCGTGAAACTCCTAGAATGTTCGTTTGAAAACTGTACTTGGCAGGTTTAGATGGGCTTTTTTCAAAAGTACTTATTTTTTTATTTTTTAAAATTTTTTTAAATAAATAAAAATTATTTTATAATTAGATAGATTCTTTTAAAAAAATTTTAAAATATTAAAAAAAAATTTTAAAGTAAAGTATTATTGGCTTTAAAAAAAGTAAATAATTTATTTTTTTAAAAATATTTTTAAAAGATGTATCTAAATATATTTAAAATTTAATACAAATATTTTATTTTTGATAAAAAATATTTTTCTCACTCAAATAAGGGGCAAAAAACCAGAATAAACCATGGGAAGTTGAAAATTACTTAAATGAGCCAAACTGAAATTCGTTTCTGCAATGAGCCAAACCCTATATTTATATAATTCGAACCAGTGTGGTTCGAACTCAATTCATTAGTAATTCGAACCAGAGTGGTTCGAATTATGAAGAGGGAAATTTGTTCAAGTAAATCGAACCAGGGTGGTTCGAATTACTTGGGAAGAAAACATATCACATAATTCGAACCACACTGGTTCGAATTATATAGGGAGAAGCTGCATCAAGTAATTCGAACCAGGCTAGTTCGAATTACACAATTTGAATTCGAACCAGTCCGGTTCGAATTAGTGGTAGACAGTGCAGTATATATATGGTTCTAAACGTGAGTTGCTCTCATAGAGGGTGTAATATGGCTAGTGAGGAGAGTTTTGGGGTTTTGGTTCACCATAGAGGATCCATTAAGAGAAAAACTCGCTCCGGTGTGAAGTTCACAGATAAGGATCCTCTCTGTATCGTGGTGAAACCAACGACGAGCTATGATGATCTTGTTAGATCCGTGCTGATGAAACTCGGTCTGGAAGGTGCGAAGCGAGTGAAGAAGTTTTTCTATCGCATTCCAATCACTGTCTTGCAGGATACGGTGAAGTATGATTGCTTCACGATTGGTAGTGATGAGGACCTGCAAGTCATGTTTCTATGTCGGAGGCAGTTTCCCGAGGTTAGGACACCAGAGTTGTTGGCAAAGTTGGTTGATGTGGTATCCAGCTCAGGGGGTTCGAACCGGAATGCCACCACTGAAGCAGCGGCAGCCGGTTCGAGTTCAAGGCCTGCCGTTGCTTCTTCGTCCGTCCCTGTGTACGAGCCAGCGGTCGAAGCAGTCGCCTCCCCGTCTTTTGCTGTTGATCTGAATGATGGAGTAGGCGATGTGGTAGGATCAGTTGATATACTGCCGAACGCTTTACAGGGAGTTCCACCGGTTGGCGTCGGTGACGGAGTGTTGGGTGATGTAGAGGAGGACGACGTCGAGCCGGATATGATTGAGGATGACAGCGGCGACGAGGTTGGAGCGACTGAGGCTGCATTGGTAGTCGGTGGTTCTAGTTCTGGCACACAGCAGTATCCACCACATTTTTCCTCTTTGGACCTAGATGCCATGAGGCAAGAGGGTGTATCAGGGCACTCTGTTGGATTCGGAGCTAGAGATGCTGAAGGGACTGCTGGTTTGACAGAATTCCAGGTTGGTCAGCAGTTTCAGGATAAAGACGAGGCCCTATTAAGTGTGAAGACTTACAGCATCCGGCGAGGGGTACAGTACAAGGTTGTGGAGTCTGATCATCGCCGTTATGTGGGCAAGTGTTCTGAGTTTGGGAATGGGTGCACATGGTTGATTCGACTGAGCCTGCGGAAGCGCAAGGGCATTTGGGAGGTGAAGCGGTACAATGGACCTCACACTTGTCTTGCGACCTCCATCTCGAGTGACCACAGGAGCTTGGATTATCATGTGATTTCCGCGTTCGTTATGCCAATGGTTAGGGCCGATGCATCCGTCAGCATCAAGGTGCTCCTAAATGCGACGGCAGCACACTTCGGGTTTAGGCCGACTTACAGGAGGGTCTGGATGGCGAAGCAGAAGGCAATTGCCCTCGTATATGGTGACTGGGATGAGTCATACAACGAGCTCCCCAGGTGGGTTTTGGGAGTCCAAATGACGATGCCCGGTACTGTTGCAATCCTACGGACGAGCCCCGTTCGAGTTAGTGGACAAGTAGACGAGTCTCAAGCTTTTTTTCACAGACTTTTCTGGACGTTTCCACCGCTCATCCAGGCATTTCGCCATTGCAAGCCTTTAGTTAGCATTGATGGGACCCATCTGTATGGGAAGTACGGGGGTACTTTGCTCATCGCGATTGCACAGGACGGGAACTCCAACATTCTACCCGTTGCATTCGCACTGGTAGAAGGTGAGAATGCAGAGTCTTGGTCATTCTTTCTCTCCCACCTTAGACAGCACGTGACACCGCAGCCCGGTCTTCTGGTTATATCGGACAGGCATAACGGCATAAAGGCTGCGCTTGAGGCTCCGGACGGGGGTTGGTTACCTCCATCTGCATACCGTGCATTCTGCATTCGACACGTAGCGGCTAATTTTGCCCTTACCTTCAAGGGCAAGGATGCACGTAGGCTTCTAGTGAATGCCGCATATGCCAAGACCGAGGTTGAGTTTGATTACTGGTTTGATATTCTTCGGTCTGAAGACCCGGCGATGTGTGAGTGGGCGAACCGGATTGATTATTCCTTATGGACTCAGCATCGTGACGACGGACGGAGATTCGGTCACATGACGACGAATATCTCGGAGTGTGTGAACTCAATCCTAAAGGGTGTAAGAAACCTCCCTGTTTGCTCTTTGGTGAAGGCAACATATGGAAGGCTTGCGGAACTCTTTGTTCGCAAGGGTAGAGAGGCTGAGGCCCAGATGGGAACCGGACAGCAATTCAGTCAGTACTTGGTGAAGTGTATAGAGGCCAACTTGAAGAATTCGAGGTGCTTCACGGTGACTTTGTATGACCGGGATAACTCCGAGTTCACCGTAGCCGAGACCACCCCGACGGGCTCTTTCTCATTGGGTACCTACAGAGTATCGCTTGCCTCCAGGACCTGTGACTGCGGGTACTTCCAGGCACTTCATTTCCCGTGCCAGCACGCACTTGCATGTTGCGCCTACTCACGGGTTACCTGGTCCTCTTATGTTCACAGCGTGTATCAGATTAGTTCAGTGTTCCGTGTGTACCAGATGGGATTCACACCGCCGATACCGGAGGGATTCTGGCCACCTTACAACGGGCCAACCGTGATCCCGGACCCTGCCAAGAGGCGGGCAAGAGAGGGTCGTCCGAGATCCACTAGGATACGGACGAACATGGACGAGGCAGATCCGAACCGGCCAAAGAGGTGTGGCCTTTGTCGCCAACCCGGACACACCCGCAGGAGTTGCCCACAGCTTGGAGGACCGTCTCACACGGGGGGCCAGTAGTAGCGATCTTGTTATTGTTAGTGTTTATTGATTTTATTTTTCATGTTACTTGTTATTTAAGATAATTTGTGTTATCTGTTTATCCTTTTACCTTCTAGTAATGAAAAAGTTGCATCTGAATTTGAATTTGGTTAGAAATCCCATGACTGCAAAAGTTGATAATTATAGTCTCGTATGATTCAATGATGATACATAGTCACTAATCCACTAGGTAAATAACAGATTTTTAAGTACAATAAAATGAGCATACAACAAGGAAAAATAGAACTAAAGTAAATAATCTAAAATACATGAGTGAACCCTAACGTCCAAAATACATGAAATGTAAATCATCTAAACAAGTGGGAGCCTGTCCCACAACGACGGGGAACCCGTGGCCTCTGACCTCTGCGGATGAACGGCTCCTCATCCTCTATCTCATCTGCGTCCTCATGAGGGGTAGGCTGAGCAGGTGGCGTAAAATGGAGTGGTGCGACAGACGGCCCGGCGATAGACTGTGATGCAGCGGTGTAAGCGGAATGTGGGGTACCTCCCAAAGCAAACTGGTCACCAACAGGAGTCGTAGCAGGCTCGTTCAGATCAACATCTAAGGGTGCCTGCGTGGCAGGGGTCTGAGGACGCCTCCTGCCCGGCTCGTCCTCCTGCATGATAGCCGAAATCTCCGCCAGAAACCGTGGACTGCCGAAGTCCGGATCGAGCGTATCTGCCCCAAGGAAGTCCTGCCACTGTGATCCGGGAATAACCCATGGAGTACCGTCCTGCTGAGGCTGGTCGTCGGTGGGTACTCCAACAAAGTAATGTCCAAAAGGACCGGACCCAAGTCCAGCGTCACTAGGCTCAGCCCCGTCACCCATCCCGGACCCATACCACTCACCTCCGTGAACCCCATCCTGGGTACTACCACCAGCAACTGAGGCCGCCCCTGCATCATCCCCGCCCTCAGGCCCATGCTGATCATCGTCATCGTCCTGAGGGTCAGGTGCAGCGGCATGAACCGCAGCACGCCCTCTACCTCTGCCAGGATGATGTCGTCGTCGACCCCTAGCGGGGCCGGCCTCTTCGCCAGCCTCCATAGCACGCTCAAGCCAACCCCAGTCACGCTGGCTACGACGTGTGCCCACGCGAGCTCTCCTATCAACCCGCCTCCTATCCGGCACGTCGTCAGGCCGATCCATCTCAGGTACTTGCCCAGCTCCCCGCTGTGAGGCCTCAACAGGAATAGCAGCGGCTCTCGGATCGCCCAACTGCGGATCCGGAGACAAAAACCTCTTCCCGTGCTGCCTCCACCAATCCAAGAACAGATGCGACGGACCAGGGTCAGCGACAACATCGAATCTCAGCACGCTCTGCGTACGGTCCTCCCAATACTGATGCCACTTCTGCAAATGGGACGGGAACCATCGATCGCCGCCTCTGCCGTCCTTCGACATCAGAAAGTCGATGTTCAGGGCGGCCTGTGGACGGGGCTGCACCCCTCCAAACTGGGGAAGAACTCTGTCTACCTGATGCCACTCTATGACGGCAAAGTAGATAAGCGATGTAACAGACCGCCACAACACCATATGTCGAGGCTCCAAAACCTCGGGATGCAGGACCTGAAGTACGTCAGGGCTACTATACGGCATCCAGATAAACTGCACGCAGAACGATACAATGTCAGGGCAACTCGTGATGCCAACTCGTAAATTGTGGTTAAAGAAAAAAACTTATTAAGTTACATACTGACCTCTCTATCCTGCAACCGGTCTATCCATAGCCTCCAAGTCTGAACTCTAGGGCCCTTCTCGCTACTGGAAGGGATGTAACCTGACCACCTGCAACATGCACATGTGTTACCGCTACTTATATGTGTGCTTAGGGTATCCAATAGTAAATTGAAATAGACAAAGATTAGGGAAGTACCTCGAGGCCAGTGGCCAGCTAAACGTCTCAAATCCTGCAGGCCTAAACCGAGGAAATCGCCAGAAAATCCATGACTGAAGTAGCTGAAGTGGGCCTGCTAGCTTGATAACATTTCTGTTCGCCACACGGCACATGCACCGGTACAACCATGCCAGTGCTGCAGAACCCCAGCTGTAGCTCCCCATCTCCTCCAGCCTAGCTACAAACGGAAGCCATCTGATGTGAACGCGGTTACCCGACTTGTCCGCAAAAAGCTGCGTGCCCAACAACATCATGATGTACGCACGGGCATAACGACGCACCGTATCCTCATCAGCTCCCTCCGGGCACTCACCAAACGTCTCCTGAAACCAGCTGCAGTTGACCGCGTACTTCTGAACCTGGCTAGGAGGAGGTACCACTCCAAACAACTCCTCGAACCAAACCCAGGCTGGACGGCCACCCTCGATGTATATATGGAACTCTGATAGGCAGCCGCTGACGTAATGCCCGTCCACTGGCAAACCCAGCTGGTATGCCACGTCCTGCAGTGTGATAGTGCACTCTCCGAACAGCATGTGAAACGTGTGAGTCTCCGGACGCCATCGCTCAACAAACACACTCACAAGGGCCTCGTCCAACCGGAACCATCTATCGTTCAACCTTGCAAGATGGTAAAGACCAGCCATCTGCAGGTACGGAACGTATCTGTCATCCAGGACCATGCCCTGCTGCCGCCGCATGCTCCTGATGCATCGCTGAGGCTGCGGAAGAAATGAGCCGCATTCTTAGAACCAGCTTAATTACCGGTGACAAACATAACCAACACGATAATTGATAAACCAAAAAATCTTACTATGTATAGACGCTTAAAAATACCAAGAACGAGAACAATTTGCATAAGAAACTTAAATTAGAAACCCCCATAGGCTACTGACATGAAAGATCTAACATTATAAAACCACAACTAAACTGCCTACATAAACCACTACTAGAAACCCTTAACGTAAACCGTTAACGTAAACCGCTTACATAAACCACATACATAAACCAGTAACATAATCCACTAACATAAAACACTAACATAAACCACTAAGATAAACCACCAACATAAACCACTAACAAAAACCACTAACGTAAACCGTTAACGTAAACCGCTTACATAAACCACATACATAAACCACATACATAAACCACTAACATAAACCACTAACATAAACCACTAACATAAACCACTAACATAAACCACTAAGATAAACCGCTAACATAAACCACCAACATAAACCGCTAACAAAAACCACAAACGTAAACCGTTAACGTAAACCGCTAACATAAACCACATACCTAAACCACTAAGATAAACCACTAAGATAAACTACTAAGATAAACCACCAACATAAATCACTTACAAAAACCACTAACATAAACCATTTACAGAAATCACTAACATAAACCACTAAAATAAACCACCAACTAAACCAATATCTTACTCGCATGCCAAACCACAAACTCACATGTACCGGTAAAACAAAGTTATTTCCGTACTAACCTCTTCGTTGATGACCCCAGCTATATGGGCGACTCCGTCCAAGCGATATAACCGCGCCGGATCGTCTTCCATGAGCAGAATATTGCGTTCAGGTCTTTCGCGCACAGAATCTGGGTCGTTTTCTCTGAGATTTGGTGGGGCAGGGGAAGGTGAGAATGGTTCGAATGAGCCTGATTCGAACTCCTTATATAGCCAATTCCCTAGTAATTCGAACCAGGGTGGTTCGAATTACTACCAACCTTGCTTAAGCGTAATTCGAACCAGGGTGGTTCGAATTACATGAAGAACACATTTCCCCCTAATTCGAACTGGAGTGGTTCGAATTACTTGCATAGGTAGTTCGAACCAGTCTGGTTCGATTTACATTCAATTTTTTCTTCGAAATTCGAACTGGTCTGGTTCGAATTATTTGAGAATGAAGTTCGAACTACCCTAGTTCGAATTACATAAAAATATGATATGGCTCATTGCTGTATCGATTTTCAGTTTGGCTCATATAGGTAAATTTGGATTGATGTTGGCTTATTGTAGTGTTTTGCCCTCAAATAAGCCAATTCAAACTAACATTTGGTCATTGAATCTAAAATTTCAGAAGTTCAAACATTCTTCTAAGTTTAACTAAGATCGAATTGAATATAATAAACAAAAATTTTAGGTAATTAAAAATTTTTAGAATTAAATTCACAATCAAATTTTATTATATTTTAATAAACATTTAATATATTTTAACTTTTATCTTATTTAAAACATTAATTCATATACATATTTATCTAAATAATTTTTATTATATTAATAAATTATTAAATTAATTTGATTGAATTTGATTAAAAAAAACTTCATCATATAACATTACTTTATAATAAAGTAATATATTTATGTATAGAACATATATTTTTTTTAAAAAAATTTTGATTTTGTTAATTCATTGTTTTAAATTGATTAATTACTAAAACAATAAAAAAATATTATTTGTATATTAATTTCAACCACTAATTTTAGTCATTATATACAAATAAAGTAAAATAGTGCATACGGATACGAATACAATAAATACACAACGCGCTAAAATAGAACCAACCCAATTTTTTCATCACGTCATTCCTCTTCTTTTCTTTAATCGCACGATTTCTTCTTTTCTCGGCGCAACGCTTCACTATCCTCTTGTTCAATCGCACCATTACTCCTCACTTCTCACTTTCTTCTCTTCACTGCATAACGCTTCACTCTCCTTTTCTTGGCGTCACTAACTTCTCTCTTTTCAGTGAATTATTTTAAATACATTACGTTTATTTATTTTGGTTTTTCTTATTTTAGAGATTTGATTATATTTTTATTGGTCAAATTAAAAAAGTTGTTACTTGTTGAAATAAAATCAAAATTCAATAGAATTTAAATTTTAAATAATGAAATTTAATTTCTGATTTAATTTTATTTGTTATTTTTTATTTGTTAATTATGAGATTTTTTTATTTTTTATCCTGTTGTCAGTAATTAAATACCTTTCAACTTGTTTTTAACAGTAAATTGAGAGTGATGATGTTACTTTGACCTCATTCTCAACTCTCAAGAAACTGGTATTAGAAGCTGTTGCTTTTGGATCTTTTCTTTGGGAGACATAAGACTATATCGATAATTATATAAGTTTATGAATGATTAAGTAGGGTAATGCAAAGGCTGCAAATAAATTTTTTATTTGTTGGGCGAATTCTACTTGTTGTTGTGATAAGTGTTAGGTGGATGTCCATTTTTTTATGTTACTCAAGATATCAAGAGAGATTACAATTAATTAAATTTGAAAAGGTGACCCCTTATATATATATATATATATATATATATAATAGGATAGCGTAGTTGAAACAGAATACATACAATCAATAATAACAATAATTCTCTCTCTTTATATTGTCAATAATAATCTCTCTCTTTTTTATATATACAACAAATAAATTCGTATCTTTCATATATATTAGTCATCTCTATTAAGATTATAATATTAGTAAACACTAATACTAGAGTTATCTATGTATACCTTTTATTTTATATTTATTCATCTTTCTTATTTATTTATTTTAAAACACGTCATCAGCACGAGACTCTAATCAAATTTTTAGGAAAACTTAAGTAACAAATTTTTATTATGTCGAACCTCTCTCATCTTAAATTTAATGCTCTTGATATATCTAGAAACAACTGCTTATCATGGATACTAGATGCTGAAATCCATCTTAATTCAATGGATCTTGGAGATACCATTAAGGCAGAAAATAATGCATCCCAAAAGGATAAATCCAAAGACATGATATTTCTTCGTCGTCATCTTGATGAAGGATTGAAAAATGAATATCTCACATTAAAAGATCCTGTAGATTTGTGAAAAGACCTTGAAAAAAGGTATAACCATCAAAAGACGGTGATACTTCCTCAAGTCTGATATGAGTGGACGCATTTACGTCTCCAAGATTTTAAATCCATAAATGAATACAATTCAACAATGTTTCGAATCACCTCATGAATGAAATTATGTGGGAAAAAGATTACTGATAATGATATGTTAGAGAAAACTTTCTCAACTTTCTATGTCTCGAATATCCTCCTGCAGCAGCAATATCAAGAAAAAGGATTTAAAAAATATTTTGAATTAATTTCTTGCCTTCTTGTTGCTGAACGCAAGAATGAGTTGCTCTTAAAAAATCATGAAGTGCGCATAGCTGACGCCGCCCCATTTCCTGAAGCAAATACAGCAAATCATTACCACAAAAGAGGTAAATGGCAATGTTTTGGTAACAAAAAATTATAGAAGGAAGAAAAATTATGTTCACAAGAAAAGATCTCATCAGAAGTGGGATAAAGAAAGAAACAATGGACAAAATAAATCAACAGAGGATAAATATTTCCGTTGTGGTGGAAAGGGCCATTGGTCACGAACCTGTCGTACCTCAAGGCACCTAGTCAATCTTTATGAAGTATCTTTGAAAAAGGGCGACAAAGGAAAGGAAACGAATTTTGTTTCAAATGATGCTAAAAATTACACCACTCATTATGTTGTATCTGATTTCTTTGAGGATCCTGAAGGTAATATTGGTCATTTGATCAATGATGAAATAGTTTAATATGTGGGTTTGTTAAGTATTCATGTAAATAAATCATGTAAAATTTTTTGTTAAGTTTTATTTTCTATGCATTTGAATTTCAAGTACGATATATATAAATAATAATAAAATCTTTATGAATTCTAAAATTACTGAATGTGCCAAGATAATAATAAAATTTTTAGTATATACTATACTTCTTAAAAAAAATATTTTCAGTCAAGAAAATAATTTTACTGTGCAAATATTTCTACTCATTTTATTATTATTTGTCTTTGAAGAAAATGGCAAGGACATATAGTAAAGATGTTTGCCTTATGGATAGTGCAAACACCATTCTTAAAAATGATATATATTTTATTCATCTTGTACTAAAAGAATACTATGTTAATACTATTATTGGCTCAGGAAATATGATAGAAGGTTCCAGAAGAGTTATAATTTTGTTTTCTGGAGGAATAAAATTCATAATAAATAATGCACTATTATCTACCAAGTCTCTAAGGAACTTGTTAAGTTTCAAAGATATTCGCCGAAATAGATATCATATTGAAACAATGAATGAGGGAAATCATGAGTACTTATATATCACAACTCATGATTCAAATAAAAAGGTTATATTAGAAAAGTTACCCTCACTTTCATCTGGGTTATATTATACCAAAATTAGTGCAATTGAATCACATGCCATTATAAACAAGAAGTTTACTAACCCAAATGAATTCATAACTTGTCATGATCGATTGGGTCATCCAGGAACAAACATGATGCAGAGAATTATTGAAAACTCCTATGGACATTCACTAAAAAACAGAAGATTCTTAAATCTAGTGAATTTTGTTGTGCTGCATGTTCTCAAGGAAAGCTAATTTTAAGGCTATTACCATTAAAGATTGGATTTGAGTCTCCTGAATTCCTAGAAAGGATTCAAGTCGATATGTGGACCTATTAATCCACCATATGGATCTTTTAGATATTTTATGGTCATAATAGACGTATCTTCGAGATGGTCACATGTGTGCTTATTGTCTTCTCACAACATGGCGTTTGCGAGATTACTTGCTCAAATTATTTGATTAAAAGAACGGTTTCTAGAAAATCCAATCAAAGCAATTCGTCTTCATAATGCTGGTGAATTTACTTCCCAGGCCTTTGATGCTTATTGTATGGCTAACGGAATAAGCGCTGAACATCCAATAGCTCATGTTCACACACAAAATGAGTTAGCAAAATCACTTATTAAATGCCTCCAATTAATTGCTAGACCCTTACTTATGAGAACAAATCTTCCAACATCGGCTTGGGGGCATGCTATTTTACATGCCGCAGCACTTATTCGTTTGAAGCCAACAAGTTACCATCGGTTCTCTCCTATGCAATTAGCTTTTGGCCAGCAACTAAATGTTTTCCATTTAAGAATATTCGGGTGTGCGATATATGTTCCCATTGAACCACCTAATCGCACCAAAATGGCACTCCAAAGAAAATTGGGGATATATGTTGGATAGGATTCTTCCTTTATAGTGAGGTATCTTGAGATACAAGCTAGAGATATATTTAAAGCCCGATTTGCAGACTGTCATTTTGATAAATTAAAATTTCCAATATTAAGGGGAGAGAATAAGCTTCCTAAAAAGAAACTTAATTGGAATGCATCATCCTTAATGCATTTAGATCATCGATCAGCGCAATATGAACTAGAAGTTCAAAAGATTATACATTTGCAAAGAATAGCAAATAAATTGCCTGATGCATTTTTTGATATGAAAAGGATAACTAAATCGTATATACCAGCTGAAAATGCTCTAATTCGAATTGATATTCCAATCGGACAAATAGCCACCGAAACAAATTCATGCCAGAAGCGTAGAAGACCTGTCAGTTCCAAAGACAAAAATTCTTGAAAAAGAAAAGAGATAAATGCTATTCCTGTTGAAAAAGACATAGTAAAAACACCTGTAGTTGTCCAAAATTCTAATATAATTTTAACGTCAGAAGACATTCAGGTGCCTGAAAATTTTAAAAATGATCAGATCTCGATAAATTATGTTTTTATAGGAGGAAAAATAGGACCGAAATAAGACAATTGTCAATGAAATATTTGCATATAATGTGGCATTAAATATCACACATGAAAGTAAGGATCTTGAGCCAAGAATAGTCGAAGAATGTCAACAAAAGAATGATTGGCCAAAATGGAAAGAAGCTATGAAGGCTGAGTTAGACTCACTTGCAAAATGTGAAGTCTTTAGACCTATAGTCCGTACACCAGAAGATGTAAAACTTGTTGGATACAGATGGGTATTTGTGAGAAAACAAAATGAGAAAAATGAAATTGTACCCTACAAAACTCGACTAGTGGCACAAGGTTTTTCACAAAGGTTTGGTATAGATTATGAAGAAACATATTTCCTTGTAGTGAATGCAATAACATTGTGTTATTTGGTCAGTTTATCCGCATATCATAAACTACACGTGCATTTAATGAATGTGGTAACAACCTATTTATACGGATCATTAGATCGTGATATCTATATGAAAGTCCTTGAAGGACTAAAGATGTCTAAATAATCTAATGAATATTTGCAGGGGTTATACTCAGTTAAATTACAAAGATCTTTATATGGTCTAAAGCAATTTAGACGAATATGGTATAATCGTCTTACTGAGTATCTGGCCAAAAACATATTCAAGAATGATAATATCTATCCATGTATTTTCATAAAGAAATCTGCATCTGGATTCATTATAATTGATGTGTACGTTGATGATTTAAATATCATTGGAACTCTTGAAGAAATTTCAATAATTATAAAAACTCTAAAAGAAGAGTTTGAGATAAAAAATATTGAAAAGACTAAATTTTGTCTCGACCTGCAGATCGAGCATACAAAAAATGAGATCTTCATTCATCAAACAACATACACAGAAAAGATCTTGAAGAGATTTTATATGGATAAGTCACATCCATTAAGTACCCCAATGATCGTAAAGTCTTTGGATGTGAAAAATGATCAATTCCGTCCTAAAGAAAAAAAATGAAGATATCCTTGGTTCTGAAGTACCATATCTTAGTGACATTAGAGCGCTAATGTATCTTGCTAATAATACATGACCTGATATATCATTTGCCATGAATTTACTAGCAATGTATAGTTCCTCTTCAACCAGAAGGCATTGGAATAGAATCAAACAAATCTTTCGATATCTTCAAGCAACAGTTGATATGGGTTTGTTTTATTCATATGAATCCAAGTCACAATTAGTTGGCTATGCATATGCTGGATACTTATCTGATCCATATAAAGGGAGATCTCAAACAGGATACCTATTCACATATGGTGGTACAGCTATATCATGGAAGTCCACGAAACAGACGATAGCGGCAGCATCCTCTAATCATGCCGAAATACTAGTGATTCATGAAGCAATTCGCGAGTGTTTTTGGCTCAGGAGTTTGATCCAATATATTTTGTCATCATGTGGACTAATTGATCATAAGATAGCTCCAACTGTCCTATTTGAAGATAATACAGTATGCATTGCTCAACTTAAAGGTGGATACATCAAAGGTGATAGAACAAAGCATATTTCTCCCAAATTCTTCTTCACTTATGATCTTTAAAATCAAGGGACAATTGATGTTCAACAAATCCGCTCAAGTGATAATCTGGCAGATTTATTTACAAAGTCACTCCCAAAATCATCCTTTGAAAAATTCATACATCAAATTGGGATGCACCGATTTTGAGATATTAGATGATGGCGATAAGAGGGGGAGATTGTACTCTTTTTCCCTTGGTCAAGTTTTTTTTCATTGAATTTTTCTTGACAAGGTTTTTAATGAGCCAATCTCCATCACTAAAGGATTTTGTACTATTTTTCCTTCACTAAAATTTTTTTCATTGAGTTTTTCTTTAGTAAGGTTTAACGATGTATAATTTTAAATGGTCATCTAAGGGGAGTGTTGTGATAAGTGTGAGGTGGATATGAGGTGGATGCCCATTTCTTTATGTTACTTAGGATATTAAGAGTGATTACAATTAATTAAGTTTGAAAAAGGTGACCCTTATATGTATATAAATAGGGTAGCGTAGTTGAGACAGAATATACATAATCAATAATAACAATAATTTTCTCTATTTATATTGTCAATACTAATCTTTCTCTTTTTAATATATGCAATAAATAAATTTGTATCTTTCATATATATTAGTCATCTCTATTAAGATTATAATATTACTAAACATTAATACTAGAATTATTTATTTATACCTTTTATTTTATATTTATTCTTTTTTTTAATTTATTTATTTTATAACACTTGTGTATATAGTGAGATTTTTGTTGTTAGCTTTTGAGTGTTTTGGTTTATGTATTGTAAAGAAATAGTATATGTTTACTCTATATATTGTAGTTTTTAATGCTATAGCTTCTGAGAGTAAATCCCCCTAAAATGGTCCCTTAGATTGAGCCCGTGCACCAATGTTATTCCTGACTTTCAAAATGCTCTATTTACACCCTTCAGATTGAGCTCCGTGCGAAATCCTGGTCCCTCCACCCAATTCCGGCGTGACTCAGCAGCCGGAGCGCTGAGCTGGCGGTTTATGGTCCACGTAGACACCCTTAAATGATGCCGTTTTGCTTGGAGGGTGTTAATGAATCAGGACGACGTCGTTTTCTAATGGAGGGGAATTGAAAGGTTGCTTGGGGAGAGAGTTGATCACTCGTTAGTCTTTCTCCTACTTCTCTTCAAACTTTTCTTCTCTGTTTCGTCCAGAGAATGCTGTGACATTAGGGCACCTTCTGCTTAGTGCTTGACTGAGTTCATTGGAAGGCGAAGGAAGGACACTACAGGTACGAAGTTGTTGAAGCAGAGGGTATCGTCATCGTCAGCTACAACAAGGTTAGAAATACAGTGTGTAGTTGAAGTTTAAATTTTTTCTTTTTGTGTTTTCATTGATGGCTCTTCACGTGATGTGTTGATGAAGGAGATTTCATCTTCGTTTGGTGTTTTGTTTAGATTTCTATGTTGTTAGATTTTTTGTGGTTACGATGTTAGCATGGGGTTTGGGTTGCTCTGTTTTTTTTATGTATCCAAGAAGGGCTGCTTCCTCTAATGATACGGTTCTCTACTTATGGTCAGAAGTTAGTGTTGCATGTGTTTAATTTATTTGTTTACTTATATCGCAGGTGGATGAAGTACTAGAGGAAGTTTTGAAAATGGTGTGGATGGAAAGATTGGTTACTGTCTGGACAACAGAAACTGCCTTGGTGATGTTGAGGTGGATAGGCTGGATGTATTTTACCTGAGAAACTATTATAAGGATCTAGGTTATGATAGAATGAAGGAAGTTTGGTGGCTTGTACCTGGAAAGAGCATAGGGGAGGGATTGAGGAAGTTAAACAGTGATGCAGACCTAAGAGAGATGTGTGAGATGGGTTCATAGAATGCGGTTCTTGTTGATATCTACATTGAACATGAGGTTTCGTCACCTGAACTAATAGAAGGGAAGGAGGTTATGGTATACATTGATGATCAAGTAAGGGACCTTGGGACGCAAGCTAAGGAAAATGTTGCAACTGCCCCACACGATGGTGCTAGGCCAAATGATGAAAAGAATCCTACTACTAATGTGAGTCGACCTAGGGAGGAAGGGGTTAAAGCATTTGTTAAGGTGCTGATTGAACAAAAACTTAAAAAGAAGGCCAAGAACACCCAGAAACCAAGGCTGCTGCTCAGAATGTCACTGCAACTGCCTCTGCGTCAGCTACAACATCTACTTCTAATGCACCTCAAACTGCAAGTGCCTCTGCTACTGCTACAGGCTCTGGAACTGCAACAACGTCTGCTACTGCATCTGCCCCTGCTCCTGCCACTCTTGTGGAAGTGGATGTCTAGCAGGTTGAGATTGATTTGTCTCAACCCTCATACTCTGAAGCCGAAAACTCCCAAAAGGTATTTTGTTTAATAATGCTTCATGTAATGTGTTTTTATTATTTGACAACCATCTTATTTTCTAGGCCTTATTACTGTCTGCATTGCAGGAGCATGAACAAAAGAGGAATACACCTACAAGACTTGGGAAACTGCCACTTAAAAGAAGTTCACCTACTCCAACTGCCCCTGCATCATTCAATCCAATGGAGGGAGCTAGTGAGGCAACTGCAGCACGACTGGCCAACTTCCTCAAGTTTGTGCCCACCCCAGGGTTCAAACCACTAAGAAAAAAGTGATTATGTTCATAGCTTTAGGTTGAAATTCTGATAGTTTGTGATATTTTGTGAAACAATTATCTTTGTCTTTTTTGTTTGGTCATAGTGATTGTGACTCATAGACACCTCTGCAACTTCTAAATACTAACTAAGTTGCTGGAATCTAGCTGTAACAATGCTCAGTATTTTTTTGCTTGTTATTGTGATCAATGCATTATTGCAGAATTTTATATGAACTAGTGTTATTGTCATTCAGTTATGAATTATGCCTTATGTAAGCTTTCGCTATTCTTGCTTATCCATAAGATAATTGAGTGTTCAATTATGTTTACAAAAACAAGACCAAGTACTCATTCAATATATCAAAAACAATCTAATGTCAATTACATTGTTCATAAATTGGATTACACTGGTTCTGGATTTCAGTTCTGAGCCTAATCAAACCTTTAACAGTAACATCAACACAAACACAAATAACACGAATACCCCTAAACTAAGTACTTGGACCATCAATTTTACATTTCTCAGATCTGCTTCTAGTTTGCCCACCTTCCATGCAATGTTCATCTTCATCCCACCATGCTCATCATCTTCATCAGACTTCAGCGGCACCTCATCCTGTACAGAATCTGCCTAAACAAATAACCCACACCAATTCTTTCCACTGGTTTGCAAATATGCATCAACCTTATCAAACAACTACCTCAACTAACCAACACTAGAAATTTCAGCGAGTAAATGCACTCACGTTATAATTTGGACACCCGAAGAACGGCTTATTAGGATGACTCTCCATCCCTGACCACCGAAGGACAGGCCTGCACCCACAACCACATCACTCTGGAACTGCTAAACGCCGGCTACGCACATTGTTCCCCTTCCAGTTTTCGGTTGCAGATGAGCAATTCGACCTTCGAGAAGCGTGACTGTCACTTATGGCGGGAGAGGACGAAGAAATAATTCACAGAGAAAAAGGGAAATCGAACAACATTCAGACCCAGCACAGGGTAGAAGCCGAAGAGCTTGACCTGGACGATGAACTAATTCACAGAGGAAGAGGAAAGAACAAATTTAGGGTTTCTAATTGCTACCAGGGACTAATTCGGGGAATTCGGGGATTCTTTGATTGATACTCCACATCAGCTAGCCGTTAAAGGCTGCCTACGTGGACCATAAACCGCCAGCTCAGTGCTCCGGCTGCTGAGTCACGTCGGAATTGGGTGGAGGGACCAGGATTTTATACGGAGCTCAATCTGAAGGGTGTAAATAGAGCATTTTGAAAGTCAGGGGTAACATTGGTGCACGGGCTCAATCTGAGGGACCATTTTGGAGATTTACTCTAGCTTCTGAAGTTTATGTAAGTTGATAGAGATTTTAAATAAAGATAAAATTATTCACTATATATGCATCTACCGTTGAATATTTTTCAAGTTCCTTATATGATGTCTATGATGATATCCTTATAGAAAGGGTGCTTTTTTTTATAGACTTTATAAAAATTTTTTTTGAGTTATTTGCACATAATAGGAATTTAGCTAAAAGAGTCAATAAATTGGTCATGGGAGTTAGTTACAACTGGAATAGATTTATTTTAGAAGAATAGGAGTTTTATTTCTTTTGTAATAGATTTGTTATACGTCGCAATGCAGCTCTTGTATTTTTTTTTTTAATTTTGATTTTATATGTGGTTAGTGCTTTTATATTCAATATTTTTTTACATATGAAATTATTGTTTTTATAGTAAAATATATTTTTAGTCTCTGAAATTTATTAAAAATTTTAAAAATACTCCTATATTTTATTGTATTTTAATTTTGTCCTCAATTTTTTATTTGCATCAAATATACTCTAACAATTAAATTTTTAAAAAATTTAGGATTAAGCCAGCAATAATACATGATAACTATGTCTAAATTGCATGTGTTAAAAGTTATTTTTGTAAAATTGTTGTTAAATTAATTCTAAATTTTTTAAAAAATTAACTACCGAAAATATATTTGATGCAAATAAAAATTTTTTAGAATAAAATTAAAATAAAATAAATTGGGTGACCTTCCCTCTCTCTCCAAGTTAGAACAAAATTAATAATAAATTGCTTTTGCTAAAAAGAATGCTGTTGTCGGAGTTATTCAACTGAAGGGGGTCAATGAATTGGGTGACCTTCCCCTCTCTCCAAGTCGGACTTAGGTCCTTCTTTATCAGTTAAGACACTTCTAGATTCTACTCCTCCTCTTCTTACTCTTCCTACCGACTCTGGTAACCAAACAATTTTCCTCGCGCCTCCTTTTTCCCGAGCTGAAGTCTAAGAAACGTAAGACTTCCAAATTAGGAAGTGTGTATGATCAAGGCTTTGATGCTGTGGCTTTTTGTGAGAAGTATGTTTTTTCCCACAGTTTTATAAATATGGACAATACTTCCATAACAACTCATATTTTAGTATAATGCAGGACTCTAAGATATAAACTCATATTGTGCTAATATTTTTAGTTAGAAATAATATTACCAATAATATTTTAGGAGTCAGAGATCAGGTCAGTGGACTTATACAAAAATAATAGTGAGTGAAATAGAAGGACTAAATTATAAATAAGAAAAATGAACAGAATAAACAAAATAATTTCAAGAAGATACCTCGATCACAAAAATGTAAAAAGCAAAATAAGTACATAAGACATGGAGAATATGCTAGATGGTGCAAAACCACTTTTCTGTGCTCCACTGCATGGAGCACTACTTCCACTATAGCACCCACTCCTTTGCTTGATACCTTCACCACGATTTTCAAGCACAAATGTAGAGTTTGTCTGTCCATTGCTAAATAAAACACACCAAAAGAAAGGTCCTTTATGGACTCCAACCAGCCCCACTCCAACCTCAGTGTGTGATTTGTTCTTCAAAATAGACAAAGAACTCTTATCTTTCACAAGAACTTGGGAAAATGCTATTGATGGCTCAACATACTTCTTTTGACAACCAATTACGTGTCCGGTTATGGTGCCGAAAGTTGGCAGCTCTACGCCACAATTGGGGGCGAAGACTTCGGTGAAGTCATCTTCCGAAGGCTTGCAGTTCACTACATTGTTGCCAGTGCAATTTCCTTTGCATAATTCAATGTATTGTAAGGCCATGCACCCTAGACCAGGACTGTCATTCAGGTGAGGAAGCTTTTGATCTGTACGGTTCTTGTTTATAATGTCGACAATATCGTTCGCCGGATTTCCTGCATGTAAGTGAAAACAATTAGCTGATTTCAGATATGAGATCGGGGTTCTATAATTCAAAGTGCATACAGAGAGAGATGTTTATATCTGCATGATTAAGTCCTGAGCTTCAATGCAGTATAATACTATAACAGCAAATAACTTAGAAAACAACTTAATGTTTCAGCAAATTGTGCAAAATAATACTATAACAGCAAATAACCAAACTTATTTCTAATATAAACATCATTGTTTTCTCACCTTATCTCAGTGTATGCCATTATTTTGTTCATGTGTTAAGAGTTCAAATTTAATTACTAAGAGCCATATTGCTGAATAAGATGCCATGATTAATTTATCAGTTAGATTGCTAGAGGGATTAGCTAGTCTTGATAAAATTAGTTTCTGGTTAGTTACTGCAGTGTTAGAGTAGTTATTTTCTGTTAGAGCTCTCACGCTAACTAACAATTCCAGAGGATTTTGGCGATAAGGCTAGTTACAGAAGGAAAATGAATAAATAGGAAGTGAATTAGTTAGAGAGTTATTGACCATTTTGTAAAAGACTTGAGAGAGCTGAAGAGCCTTAACTCTTCCTCATTGTACCTACAAGATTTTCACACACATTCTTCCCCAATTTTTTTAAGGTTCCTCAGCACATTGCTCAGGAATTCCCAACCAATAAAGCACATTCCCTACATATTCCTTTGTTCTTGATACCAGTCCTTGAAGCAGATGCAATGATAATTGATATCATTTGCAATTTTAAGGACTTATTGATCTTTCTAGCTGAAGCCTGATATTTATCAATTAATTAGCACTTGGGAAATATAGAAATGATCAATATTACTAATCCTCTTGTTAAAGAACTTTTTCTTCCCTTGTGTTGAAGTATACTTTAGGATATTACCAACCCTCTTGTTGGATAGAAGAAAATTTTCATAAAATTATTCAGAATTTAAATGACCTACTTCTTCAAGAAGCAATAAAAGATGGAAATGGCTAATATATTAAACACGAGATATGTAACAACTTGGCATTGGTTTAATTTTTATGCCTTTCAAATATAAACAACCAGGAAGGCACTGAATCTTTGAAGATACAGATGGATTATTAATAAAACGGTGATGCTACATGACCAAATTATTTTGGTAATCGAATTCAACCAAGTTAGTCCAATAGCTTATTGGCACGTTAAAAACTAGTTGAAGAAGGAGGGCATGCATAAGAAAAAGAAGAAATAAGATTTGGTTAAACTAAGTTACAAAAATAACTTTTTCACTTAGGATTTCTCTTGATAAAAAAAAAATTTAATTACTCTATTGGTCCTATATTTTTTTTTTCTTTTAATTGAGTCATTGCACCATATTTTTTTTTTTAAATTGGGTCTCTATACCTTTCTTTGCTTTTATTTGGATTCTTGCACCAAATTTTTTTTAGTTGGGTCCTTATATAATTAAAAACCAATTACTGTTAACAGGGACCTAATTGAAAAAAAAATTTGGTGCAGGGACCAAATTAAAAGGAAAAAAAAATATAGAAACCTAATTGAAAATTTTGCGAAACTATAGGGATTAGAGTAATTAAACCTAAAAAAAATAGCATAAACATAAAAGTTTACGCCAACATAGGATGCTCTAACCAATGAGTTATAGCTCAAATGGTAGTCTCCCCATACTCATTTAAGAGGTTGCGGAAGTCTCCTATCTTTGGTAAACAAAAAAAACATAGGATGCTCTAGTTCAACAATATAAAGCTAAATTTCCAATGTCCGAAATTGAGAAGCAAAGAACGTCATTTTCTCTGTTTCTTCCTTGTACATGCTACAAAAAACATGATATTAAACCCTCACTTGGAATCCTCATTAATAGCTAGCATCAGAAACAAGCACTTAAATGTGGCAAACCTATTTGAACAAGAGCAAGTTTCTGAGTAAAGGAATGCAATTAAGATCTAACTGAACTCATAATGCCACTTATGCAAAACATCACTGAATTCCCTCAACAACATGGCCTTATGATCCAGGATAATAAACAGATCAACACTTTCCAGAGATATGGGAGGTACTAATCAGAACACCAAAACCATAGAAAAGAAGCTCATTAAATGCACATTGACGAAACATTACCATGGTTGTGGGCGTGGGAGAAAACCAGAGAAGCCGCAAGAAGATAACACAAGAAGTGGAAGTGGCAGCAACTGAGCTTGATCTCCATCATTTCGCAAAGCCCTAGCTAAGGAGAAAGGGAAAGAGAAAAAGAGGGTGTAAATGGAGAAGATAGAGAGGGCAGTGAAGGCACACAAGTTGATGAGTAGAAGGTGGTCCCCATATAGCCGTTTTCTACTCTGTCACTTTGCACATTTTTTCAGGAAATGCCATCCACTTTCAACAAGCAAATGGAATTTAGTCCGCTGGGTCCAACTTTACTAGATTATTGCTGTGATTATGCAGGCAACCACTAAACCAACTTCATTTGCTCTAACAATCAATTCATATTATGAATTCGAATTCTCTTTCATGTATATAGTAATTTATTGATTATAGTAAATTTTTAAATATAATTTAAATTTATAATAAATTAATATTTGATCTATTAAATTAAAAAATACTTTAAAAGAAATAAAAACAAACATTTTAGAGTTGAAAGTTAGGTTTAAGAATATTTAAATAAAAATTTTTATTCAAAAAAAAAAGCATTTTTAGTGTATCAACTGCATTAACTGTTAGAAGATGAGAGGGATTGAAAAATTGGAAAAAAAATTAATTGTATTGAGTCAAATTCTTGCTGGTGGTATATATACAAGCACAAAACAGTAAGTGGATTCTAATTAAATATAATTATTGTAATTAACTGTAGTGAATAACTTAGTTTGTGCTAATATCTCCCTTCAAGGTGGAGCATAGATATCATGTAGGCCCAGTTTGGCCATTAAAAATCTAAACTGAGCTTGGCCATTAAAAATCTAAACTGAGGTGGAGAAAGTGTCTTTGTTAAAATATCTGCTACTTTGTGCTTGCTGGAGATGTGCACGAGCTTCACTGTACCGGATGCTACCTTTCACGAATGAAATGGCAATCCATTTTGATATGCTTAGACCGCTCATGTAGAGCAGGGTTAGTGGCCATGTGAATCGCTGAAATATTATCACAGAAAAGTATGGCTGAATCGAGATCGATGTGAAAAAGCCTGAGCAATCCAAGCAGCCACACAATTTCACAAGATGCATTCGCAATAGCCTTGTATTCAGCTTCCGTGGAACTTCTGGAGACTACTGCTTGTTGTTGCTCTTCCAGGACACTAAAGAATCACCAAAGAAGGTACAGTAACTAGTTGTGGAATGCCTTGTATCAAGGCAGCTTCCCCAATCAGCATCAGCGTAAACAGACAGATTAAACTTGTTTGTTGCTGGAAATAAAATGCCTTATGCCGGAACCGACTTAAGGTACCAAAGAATTTGGTGAACTTCATTAAGATGAGGGACACGAGGGTTAGACATGAGCTGTGCTAGTTTGGTGACAGCAAAGGCTACGTCCGGTCAGGAGATTGTTAGGTACATCAATTTGCCAATGAGTTTGTGATAAGCAGACGGGTCAGCCAAGGTCTCCCCTTCACCTACGCAAAGCTTCAAATTTGTATCCATGGGAGAGGAAGTAGGTTTGCAACCTAAGAAATTAGTGTCCTTTAGTAGTGAAATGGTGTATTTACACTGGGACAAAAAAATTTCCTTGCTGGATTTTGCCAACTCCAAACCAAGGAAGAATTTTAAGTCATTGAGAACTTTGAGCTTGAAGACTGCCTTCAGTTTCGCTTCAACTCTTTTGATGCTGTCATTGTCGGGTCCAACTATGATGATGTCATCGACATAGACCAAGAGAAAAATGGTTGACGGAGCGTTACCAAATGAAAACAGGGAGTAATCACTTTTACACTGTGTGAATCCATGCTGGAATAGTGTTGTACAGAATTTAGTGAACCATTGACGTGAGGCTTGCCTCAAACCATAGAGTGATTTGGTTAATTTGCATACTAAACCCTGATTTCTCTGTGGATGCCCAAGCGGGACTTCCATGTAAACCTCTTCGAATAATTCTCCATTAAGAAAAGCGTTGTTTATGTCCAGTTGCAGAAGATTCCAATTCTTGGCGGCTGCTATGCTCAAGAGAATCCTGACTGTGGTGATTTTCTCCACCGAGTTAAAGGTGTGTTTGAAATCGATCCCTGCCTATTGTGTATAGCCTTTTGCAACCAAACGGGCCTTATACCTATCGAGAGTGCCATCAGCTTTTAATTTTACCTTGTATACCCATTTGCAGCCGATAGTGTGTTTATTGGGTGGTAGAGGGACTAGTTGCCAAGGTTCAGGTATTTTGGTCACAGCCTGTCTACACTGCTCATGTCTCACGGCCTGGTGATAGAAATGTGGTTCAGGTATTTTGGTCACATTGGCAATGGTGACTTGATAAGCATGGTTAAGTCTGTGGTGGCTGAGTTAGTTGGAAGTTGGATATGGAGTGTTGGTGTGATGGACATAGTCTCGAAGATAGTGAGGGTTTGATGGGGTTTGGTGGACCTTCTAAGAGGTTGGGGGGCTCAGGTATGGTACTATTTTGGCACGGAGGTGGTAAGGTTTCAGTAGCTGTATTATCGAGGAGTGGTTGCACATAAGGGGTGGGGTCTGGATCCGGAGTAGGTCTTGGGAGTACTGTGTTATTGAATAGATTAGAATCAATGTCAGGGTTTAATTTGTTGGTGAATGGAAGAATGGATTCATGGAAAATGTCTGTAGATACGAAAAATTGCTTTGATTTCAAATTGTACAGTTTGTATCCCTTATAACCTATTGGGTAGCTAATGAACACTGATGGATCAGCTCGAGCATTAAATTTCGGTCTTCCAATTGAATTAGTAGCTACATATGCCAGGCAGCCAAAGACTCTTAACCTCTCATATGCCGGTTGTTTGTTGAACAAGATCTCAAATGGTGACTTGAAGTTGAGCAGTTTCGATGGTGTCCTATTAATCAGAAATACTGCCGTGGCGACACACTCTCCCCACAGCCAGATAGGGACCTTGGATTGGAAATAGAGTGCTCTAGCTACATTAAGGATGTGCTGGTGCTTTCTTTCAATCACTACGTTCTGCTGAAGCCTGTATGGGCAGGAAAACTGGTGGAGGACTCCCTTTTCATACAAGAAGCCAGTAATGGCCAACTCTTTTGCATTGTGTGATCGAATGCATTTGATTTTGGTATTGAATTGGGTTTCAATTAATGCATAAAACTGTATGAAGTAACTTGCATTTCACTTTTGTTATACAAAAAATAAATCCGACAAAATCTGGTGCAGTCATCAATAATACTAAAAAAATATTTGTAACCATTATATGTTGGCACATGGTAAGGTCTCCAAACATCACAATGAACTAAATCAAATGCATTCGGATACATGTTGTTATGTGACTCAAAAGGAAGCTTTTTGAATTTTTCTAAGGGACAAGCTGAACAAACAGAATTGGAAAAGGATTTATTGAACAAGGATAAACTTTGTAAGATTTTATTAGATGCATGGCCTAATTTAAAATGCCAAAGCTCAGATTGACAGAAGTTGACTTTAACAATGTCAGGTATTGGAACCAAAACTAGTGCAGTGATCTTGGAAGGTGGCTCAGGCTTCAAGATGTAAAGTCCATTGCTTAAGTCGCCCTTCCCAATCTTCCTCAGTGAACTGGGGTCCTGAATGTCAAAGAAGTTATGGCCAAATGTGATTGTGATTTGTGTGTTTCTTAGAAAAGAGAAAATCGATAGTAGATTAACATCAAATTCAGGTACATATAGAACATTATTCAATGTGATTTCAGGACTGATAATCATGGTACCTACATAATTTGCTGTGAAAACATAATTATTTGGGAGGGTTACTGAAAAATGTTTAGAGGTATGAAAATTGGAAAAGAGGTTCAAGTCACAAGTTATGTGAATTGTCGCTCCACTGTCAAGGATCCAACAATTTTGAGGCATTTGATTTCTTGAAAGTGATAAGTTGAGGACTATACCTGTAGGTATGGCCACATTAGTGGAATCAGCTGCTGGTAAATCTTGGATCTACTGATTGTTGAGTAACGTAATCAATTGCTGTATCTGGTTCTAGTCCAGGTTTAGGGTGGACTGTACCTCTGAGGCTGCAACATGATGAACCGATGGCTTGGTTCCACGTCCTCTGCCATACCCAGGAGGGAAGCCATGGATCTTGTAGTATTTTTCCACTGTGTGGCCAAGAAATCCACAGTGGGAGCACATAGGTCTGTCCTTCTTCTGCTGTCCTCTGCCTCGTCCATGGAGCAGTTGTTGAGGTTGATTATTCTTTGCCAAGAAAGCTACCTGATTTGAGGAGGAGGAAACGTCAATTGACATGTGCCTCTCTTCTTGAACTACAAGAGAGAGAACCTTGTTGATGGCTGGTAGGGGTTCCATAAGCATAATTTGAGCACAAATTTGTGCAAAAGATTCATCAAGACCCATGAGAAAATAGTGTACGTATTTAGATTGAAGAAAGTCGTGCATTGAGTGGGAATCACCGCAATTACATGGCATTGGACGATAGGAACTGAGCTCTTCCCACAACATTTTGATCCTGGTGAAATACTGAGACACAGTCATGGCACCTTGCTTTAGGTTCGTGAGTTCCCTTTTTAGCTCAAAAATTCTAGGTCCATTACCATGTTCGAACCTTTCTTTGAGATCATGGCAGAGTTCCTTAGCAGAATCTACATAAACTAGTGAGGTTGCAATTTCCTTCGAAACTAAATTGAGGATCCAAGTGCTCACTATATCATTGACACATTGCCAATTTTCAAATTGATCAGGATCTGCAACTGGATCTGGCCTTGGAATTGTGCTGCTGATAAATCCAAGCTTTCTCTTGGCATTTAGGGCTTTCTTCATGGCGCGACTCTAAGAGTGGTAGTTTTTTTCAGTGAGTTGCTGAGTGACAAGGATCAAACCCAGTTGATCTGCCGCGGAGAGTGCAAATGAATCTGCCATTGTAGGATCAATGAATCTTAGGGTAGAAAGATTCAGAACGTCTTCTTTAAACTCGTTGATCGAAGCTTCTTGCTTTCTCTGTAGACAATCACAAATCGGTGAAGTAATCAGGCTCTCATCAAACTCTGTTGTGTGAGTTTATGAGAAGAGAAAAGAAAGAAGAAGGAGAAGGAAAGTTCCAGAAGAGAATAAAATTTGCGGAAGAATATAGAAGGAAATGTCTTCTGATACCATGTTAGAAGATGAGAGGGATTGAAAAATTGGGAAAAGAAAATGAATTAATTGTATTGAGTCAAATTCTTGCTAGTGGTATATATACAAGCACAAAAAAGTAAGTGGATTCTAATTAAATATAATTACTCTAATTAACTGTAGTGAATAACCTAGCTTATGCTAATATTAACATTAGTTATTTAAATAAAAAAAACTTTAATTTATTTATTTATTCTTAAAAAGTGTTTTAATATTTACTATTATTATTATCAATTTTATAGTATTTTATTAGAATTGTCTAGATAGAGTAAATTCTTCCGATTTTCAAATTAGATCCTAGTACTTATCAAGTAATAGTGCTTTGTTTAACAGAATTATGGCTAGAAATAATTTTGGTGATGTTCATGATTATAAAAAATAGTGAAAGGGAGGATGATAATAGAGTAAAATTTTTTTTAGGAAAAATTTGTTGAGGAATGTTTACAAGCGTGTACAAAGAGCCTTATTGAAAGAATACTAACACACTGGTCATTATGTCAAAATGATTGAAGGAGCCATGAGATCAATCTAACCATAACCAGATAGAAGGATTTAAAGTTCTAGATTTAGGAGCTAATTTGTTTCAATTTTTCTTTTCCAAAGAGGTTTATCTAGTGCAAATTGAGAAATGTGTTATAAGACTAAAGAACTAGAAAAGAAGATAGAGAAAATATTGAATGATTTTGAATATGGACTTTTTTTTACTATAAAGGGTGGGGAGAGTCACATCATTAAAGTCTAGATTCTAATGAATGCTACTAAGCCTCTGAGAACACTGAAAAGTGAAAATTGTTGGGCCAAACAAGAAAGTGTTCAAATTATCTACAAAGTATGAATGAATTGGATGCATTTGCAAATACTGAAGACATATTGGACATGAGAAGAGGACCCGTAACTTATATTTGGAAGATTAGGTGAAAAGGAAGATATGGGAAAGCTGGTTGAAGGCAAAACAAATTAGTTAGCGGATAGAGGAAGAGAAGAAAAATATTAACCCAAACATATGCCAAAGATAGAAGTAAGCCTAAGAGAGAAACCACACAATTCATTACTTGTGAATCTATTCAAAGGCTTTATAATTTTACAAGTTTAGGACTCTAGTGAAAAGAATGATCAAGAGGAACAAAAATCGACAGAAGAAGTTGAAGAAAGAGGGAGAAATACCACACATTGACCTCTATAGAAGAGATAAACTATAAGATCAAAATAGTTAAAAAAAAAAAACATAAATAGTTAGTGCTGGTGAAAGGGTGGAGAAATGATTGGAGGGAGTGAAAGTAATCACCAATGCTAGTTTTAATTTCAGTCAAAACCTTAATTCTGAAAAATACAATCATAGAAAAAATTGTGAAAATGAAACAACTGACCAAGAGAATGAAAAAAATGACAGTAGGTATAATAGAAAAAAAAGAGAACTATGGAGAGAAAACAGGACCCTCTACTAAAGAAACAATGTATTAATAATAAGAGCTTGCAGACAAGGGAGAAAGTGCCAGCCTAGAATTGGCACCCTAAGATCCATGAAGATGTTGACATAAAATTGACGAACTTTGCAAAATCTCTAACAGTTTACAACGTACAATAGATCAATATATTTAATTCTCTCGAAGTAATGTTTCTCTATGAAACCAAAAGCAATTTTTTGTTAATAACAACACAAGGTCATAAACTAGGGTATACCATAAAATGTATAAATCCATAGAGACTTCAGGTGGATTGGTATTGGCATAGAGAGCTAATGTGCCAAAAATGATGGAACATTATAGTGAGTTCTTTATTCACTTTAAATGGAAAGATCAAATTTAGAAAAGGAAGTGGGAAATGATTGCAGGTCGTCTACATAATGAAGAAAGATAATAAAACCCATAATATGAGACAATATTAAACATCTTAGCTTCAATGGAAAACCATTACCTGGTGTGAAGAGATTTTAATGCAACATTGATATACCACAAAAAAAAAAAGGAGGAAGAATGAAGTATGCATCATCCATAGACAACTTTAATATTTTTATCAACTTAGGAAGATTGATGGATTTGGAATATAAAAGTAAAGAGTTCACGTGGAGTAATAGATAGTCAGATTAGAGATAGCTTGATAAGAAAACAGATAGATTGGTGCTTAGTCTCAAACATTTAAATAACGACATACTCAACACTTGGTATAGCTTACGATGTTTTTGAAAGTCTTTTGCCAGAACTAACAAGAAATTCGATTAATAACTAGCCTTTTGATCCTTTGGACCAACTTGATCAATTTAGTACATCTTTTTATGTCTTTCCTCAGCCATAACTTTTATTAGAAAATACCTCCACAATACACACTTTAAAAGTGCAACAGTTGTACATGTTGAGTAGCATTTGTGAGAGATAAAAGAAATTAGTCTCACAACAAGAAATGTGCTGAATACTGTCAGATTTAGCGACGAACGATACCGATGAATTGAGCAGTAAATTTTTCGACAGCTACGAGTAAAAATTTGTCCCTCGAATAAGTTACCGTTTGTTGCTAAATCTGACGGTAAATAGAGGTGCAAAAATTAATTTTATTAGCACCAATTTTACCGTAAAAAAATTTTGGCAGTAACAGGATTTAGTAAAATGCGTCGTTTAGGCAACGACGAACACCTTACCGTCGGATTTTTCCGCCGGTAAATCTGACAGTAAATTTGGAATAAAATTCAAACAAGAAACCCGTCTCCTTCACTTCTGTAAACTCTCTTTATCTCCCTATCTTTCTCTTCTCTTCTTCTCTCTTGTCTCTCTCATCTCTCTTATCTCTTTCCTTTTGGTCCATTGAAGAAGGGTGCTCCGCCACCACTTGGAGTTGCCGTCGCCATTGGTAAGCCACATTGTCGTCACAGATCAGCACGTCGTCATCACTATTTGTTCCGAGGGTTACTTGAAACTGAAGGTCGATCTTGGATGAGATCTTTGGGTGTGATCAGAGCTGCTGGGTCCGACTTGCTGAATCTTGAGATGCTGCTGATCCTTGATCACCGGAGGATAGTGGTACCTGCAAGAGACTCCGATGCTTAAGTTAGCATGGGCTTTAGGCAGGTTTTTTGTGTAGAATCAGAGTGAGTGTTATACCTAGGTGCTCTAGTGTATTTATAGTAGTGTGGAGTGACCTCCCTTGAGATAAGTTAGTTATCTTATCTTTTGTGGGTGAGTCCCCCTATCTTTGGCCAGCCGCCTTTAGGTGGGCTGTGATCTTCTGCTTTGGGCTTGCTTGGGCCCTTATAGCAATTTAGCCGAGCTCTTTGGGAAGAGGTCGGTGACGACCAACCTTTATAAGAGGTCGGTCGTTATTGTCTTCGTCCAACCCGGATTGCCTAGCTCGACCCAGCGTATGAACAGTGCCCCTGCTTGAGGTCATGTTTTTTAGACTTCGACCCCTTTGAGGAAGTCGTGCTCGAGCATTGCTTTAGTTGGTTATGAGTAGCTCCTCTTTGGGCGAATCTAGGTTTGCTTCTGCTTTAATGCGAAGCGTTTCTAGTCTTTTAATTGCGTTGTGTTTTTGGGATGCGTTTAGCTTCCTTGGAATGTGCAAGCGCTTTAATAGCCCATTAATAGGGTTTTTAATTTTCTTTTGCCGTTTCCTTCCCACCTTTCAATTTTGAATTTAGAGACGTTTTCTTTTCTTCCTTCTGCTTTCTTGTTTGCGAAAGACTTTTGTTCATCTGGCTCCTCCTTCTTTGCTTTCGGTTTGCCCCCAGCTTTTCTTTCTTTGGAGTTCAAAAGAGTCTGTTGGACCGTTCGTGCTCTTTGCTGCGCATCCGTTGTTATCTTCTTGTTCCTCTTTTTAGGTTGGTATTTTTCTTCATACCTTTTCTTTTTTTATGCTTTTTAATAACTGCTGCATGCTATCTTTTTGCGCAAAGTTTCGATCTTTATTGGGTTTCTTTTGAAAAAGTTTGAACCTTTCTGGGAAGACTACATGTCCTCGTCTTGATCAAAGTTGTGTTCTTTTTGTTTTGTTATCTTTGTGAAGAAGTGTTGCTGTCTGGATTTATGTTTGCCTCTTCGTAGTTTCTTTTGCTTGAGCGGGCTAGGGTGAGTATTTTTTGCGTCATTTCTTTTTCTGCATCCTGCTCCGTTGCTTCCAAAGGGTGCCTCTGGGATTTGATGTTAGTGAGTGATGAGCGGATAATTTATACCCTTTTTGGCATTGTTTTTACATAGTTTTTAGTATGATTTAATTACTTTTTACTATATTTTTTATTAGTTTTTATTCAAAAATCATATTTCTGGACTTTACTATGAGTTTGTGTGTTTTTCTGTAATTTCAGGTATTTTTTGGCTGAAATTGAGGAACTTGAGCAAAAATCTGATTCAGAAGCTGAAAAAGGACTGCAGATGCTATTGGATTCTGATCCTCCTTCACTCGAAGTAGATTTTCTGGAGCTACAGAGACCCAATTGGCACGCTCTCAATTGCGTTGGAAAGTAGACATCTTGGGATTTCTAGTAATATATAATAGTCTATACTTTGCTCGAGATTTGATGGCTCAAATTGACGTTCAAAGCCAGCTTAAAACTTTCTGGCGTAAAACGCCAGAATTGGCATAATTCTTGGCGTTAAACACCCATTTTGGCACCCAGGGTGGCGTTTAACTCCAACCTTGGGTATATGCACGTGAAAGCTTGAAAGCTCAGCCCAGACACGCACCAAGTGGGTCCCGGAAGTGGATTTCTGCACTATCTGCACTTAGTTACTCATTTTCTGTAAACCTAAGTTACTAGTTTAGTATAAAAACTACTTTTAAAGATTCATTTTGTAACTTATGACATTTTACACTTCATATTGTATTTCCTATGGCATGAGTCTCTAAACCTCATAGGTGGGGGTAAGGAGCTCTGCTGTGTTTCAATGGATTAATGCACTTACTACTGTTTTCTATTCAATCACGCTTGATTCTATTCTAAGATACTCATTCGTATTTCAATCTAGAGAATGATATGATCCGTGACACCCATCATTATTCTCAATTCTATGAACGTGTGCCTGACAACTACTTCCGTTCTATCTGAGCTCAACGTAGTCATTGGGCGACAACTTGAGTGCGTATCTCTTGGGTTTCTAATCCACGGACCGAGTCCGGAGGTTAGAACCTTCGTGGTATAGGCTAGAACCAATTGGCAGCATTCCTGGGATCCGAAAAGTCTAAACCTTGTCTGTGGTATTCCGAGTAGGATCTGGGAAGAGATGCCTGTGACGAGCTTCAAACCTGTGAATGTTGGGCACAGTGACAGTGTGCAAAAGGACAAGGGTCCTATTCCGACGCTAGTGGGAACCGACAGATGATTAGCCGTGCGGTAGCTGTACATGGTATTTTTCATCCGAGATGAGAAATCCGATAGTTGATTAGCCGTGCAGAGATCGTACCTGGTATTTTTCATCCGAGAGGATCATAAAGCTTGCCATTGAAGGAAGCCATGCGTGTTTGGAGAAGAAGACAGTAGGAAAGCAGAGATTCAGACGACAGAGCATCTCCGGAACCTCAGCCTGTTTCTCATTACTGAATCACGAGTACTTTTTATTTCATGTTATTTATTTTTCATAGTTACAATAACTCTCATCATTAATCTCCTGACTAAGATTTACAAAATAACCATAGCTTGCTTCAAGCCGACAATTTCCGTGGGATCGACCCTTACTCACGTAAGGTATTACTTGGACGACCCAGTGCACTTGCTGGTTAGTTGTGCGGAGTTATGAAAAGTGTAATCACAATTTCGTGCACCAAGTTTTTGGCGCTGTTGTCGGGGATTGTTCGAGTTTGGACAACTGACGGTTTATTTTGTTGCTTAGATTAGGAAAAATTTATCTTTTTGGTTTAGAGTCACTAAAATTGAGTCTTCTATTATTGTTTTTGGTTAAAATTTTAAAATCCTTATTTTTTTTCTAAATTATTTTCGAAAATTAAAAAAAACCAATAACCTCATAATTTAGTCTTCTGTTTGAGTTTTGTTTCATATTTTAAGTTTCGTGTCAATTGCATGATTTCATTTTTCTTTCAATTTTTCGAATTATATGTTCTTAGTTCTTTCTTAATCTTCAAGTTGTTCTTGTTTATTTTCCTTGTTTGATCTTTAGTTCTTCTTGTTTTGTGTCTTTTCTTGTTTGTCTTGTACATTTTTGAATTATTAGTGTCCAAAGTATAAATTTTTTTTAGTTTGGTGTCCTTTGTGTTTTTATTTTCTTAAAAATTTCCAAAATTTGCTCTTGGTGTTCATCTTGATCTTCAAAGTGTTCTTGGTGTTCATCTTGACATTCAAAGTTTTCTTGTTTGCTTTCTTTGTTTTGATCTAAAAATTCTAAGTTTGGTGTCATTTTATTATTTTTCTCTTTCCGCATTAAATTCAAAAATTCAATAAAATATCTTTTCCTTTATTTACTTATCATTTTCGAATTACCTAGGTTGATTTAGTCAAAATTTTTTAAAATTTGGTAGTTTCTTGTTTGTCAAGTTAGAATTTCAATTTTAAAATTTATCTTTTTAAATCTTTTTCAATTCTCTTTTTTTTTATATATTTTTTCGAAAATCCTTTATAAATTTTTTCAAAATCTTTTTCTTTTCCTATTCATAATTTTTGAATTACTTATACTATTTTATTATTTTGATTGAAAAATTTTAAGTTTGGTGTTTCCTTGTTGAGAAAGTTTCAATCTTCAAGTTTTAAAATCATGTCTTTTTCAAATCTTTTCTTTTATTTGTTTATTTTTACAAGTATCTTTAATTTTAAGACATATCTTTTTTAAAACTCCCTAACCACTTTCTCTCTCTCCAATTTTCGAAAATCATATAAAAAATTTTTCAAATCTTTTTAATTAACTAGCCATTTTAGTATTCAAATTTTTTTATTTATTTCAATCTATTTATTTTATTTTTTTCTTTTGAATTCGGTTATCCTTAATTAAATAAAATAAAAACAAAAATATTTTATTTTCTCCATCATGGACCTAAGTAGAAATGAACAGTCCAGAAGGACTCTGGGGTCATATGCTAACCCCACTAATGCTTCCTATGGGAGTAGTATTTGTATACTTTCCATCAGAGCAAGCAGTTTTGAGCTAAATCCTCAGCTCATTATCATGGTGCAGTAAAATTGCCAGTATTCCGGTCTTCCACAGGAAGAACCTATTGAGTTTCTGGCACAGTTCTTACAAATTGCTAACACAGTACATGATAAGGAAGTAGATCAGGATGTCTACAGATTATTATGTTTCCATTTGCTGTAAAAGATCAAGCTAGGAGGTGGTTAAACAACCAACCTACAGCAAGCATAAAAACATGGAAACAGTTATCAGACTAATTTCTGAATCAATATTTCCCTCCAAAAAGGATGACACAGCTAAGGCTGGACATCCAAGGCTTTAAACAAGAGGATAATGAATCCTTTTATAATGCCTGGGAGAGGTACAGAGGGATGCTAAGGAAATGCCCCTCTGAAATATTTTTAGAATGGGTACAGTTAGACATCTTTTACTATGGGCTTACAGAAAAGGCCCAAATGTCTCTAGACCACTCAGCTGGTGGATCTATACATATGAGAAAGACAATTGAAGAGGCTCAAGAGCTCAATGATACAGTTGCTAGAAATCAATATCTATACTTAAGTAGTGGGTCCTCCATGAAAGAAGAAGCTAATGCAGTATCCACTGAACTTAGTCCTCAAGAACAAGTTGCTGAACTCAATCAACAATTGCTTATTATAACAAAACAGTTAGTAGAATTTAAAGAGATGCTGCAAGAAACCAAAGATGCTAATGAGAATATGGAAAAACACTTGAATCAGACAAGACAACAGCTATCTAAACAGATAATAGAAGAATGCCAAGCTGTTCAATTAAGGAGTGGAAAGACATTGAATGCCTTAATTCAAAGCAGCAGGAAGCCAAAAAAAGGAACAACTAACAGAAAATGACCAAGCCACTGCTTAAAATCCCTCTGAGCAGTAAGAGCCCAGAAAGGAATGATTCTGGCGTTCAAACGCCAGAAAGGGGTGAAGAATTGGCGTTAAACGCCCAAAGGATAGCCAATTTTGGCGTTCAAACGCCAGAAATGGGTTGCAACCTGGCGTTAAGCACCCAAAAAGCACCCAATTTTGGCGTTCAAACGCCAATAAGGAATCAGATACCTGCAAGTGCTGATAACAACCCCCTTAAGCAGGCTTCTCCAACCACTTCTGTAGAAAATAAACCTGCAGCAACTAAGGTTGAAGAATACAAAGCCAAGATGCCTTATCCTCAGAAACTCCGCCAAGCGGAACAGGATAAACAATTTGTCCGCTTTGCAGACAATCTCAGGACTCTTAAAATAAAGATTTCGTTTGTAAAGACACTTGAGCAAATACCCTCTTATGCTAAGTTCATGAAAGAGATCTTAAGTCATAAGAAGGATTGGAGAGAAACTGAAAAACTTTTCCTCACTAAAGAATGCAGCGCAGTCATTCTGAAAAGCTTACCAGAAAAGTTTAAAGATCCCGGAAGCTTTATGATACCATGCACATTAGAAGGTGCTTGTACCAAGACAGCTCTATGTGATCTTGGGGTAAGTATCAACCTAATACCTGCATCCACTATCAAAAAGCTTGGTTTGACTGATGAAGTTAAACCAACCCGGATATGCCTTCAACTTGCTGATGTCTCCATTAAGATTTCATCAGGCGTAATTGAGGACATGATTGTCAAGGTTGGGCCATTTGCCTTTTCCACTGACTTTGTAGTGCTAGAAATGGAGGAGCACAAGAGTGCAACTCTCATTCTAGGAAGACCATTCCTAGCAACTGGACGAACCCTCATTGACGTCTAAAAAGGGGAGATAACTCTGAGAGTCAATAAAGATGAGTTCAAGTTGAATGCTGTCAAAGCTATGCAGCATCCAGACACATCAAAAGACTGCATGAGCACTGACATTATTGACTCCCTGGTAGAAGAAGTCAATATGACTGAGAGTCTTGAATCAGAGCTAGAGGACATTTTTAAAGATGTTCAGCCTGATCTGGAGGAACCAGAAAAAATAGAAGAACCTCTGAAAACTCTTCAGGAAGAGGAGAAGCCTCCTAAACCTGAGCTCAAACCACTACCACCATCCCTGAAATATGTATTTCTGGGAGAAGATGACACTTTTCTAGTAATCATAAGCTCTACTTTAGAACCAAAGGAAGAGAAAGCACTAATTCAGGTGCTAAGGACACACAAGACAGCTCTTGGGTGGTTCATAAGTGATCTTAAGGGCATTAGCCCAGCCAGATGCATGCACAAGATCCTATTGGAGGATGATGCTAAGCTAGTGGTTCAACCACAAAGGCGGCTGAATCCAGCCATGAAGGAGGTGGTGCAAAAAGAGGTTACTAACTTACTAGAGGCTGGGATTATTTATCCTATTTCTGATAGCCCTTGGGTGAGCCCTGTCTACGTTGTCCCCAAGAAGGGAGGCATGACAGTGGTTCATAATGAAAAAAATGAACTGGTTCCTACAAGAACAGTTACAGGGTGGCGTATGTGTATTGACTACAGAAGACTCAATACAGCTACCAGAAAGGATCATTTTCCTTTACCATTCATAGACCAGATGCTAGAGAGACTAGCAGGTCATGAATACTACTGCTTTTTGGATGGATATTTAGGTTACTACCAAATTGCAGTAGATCCTCAGGACCAAGAGAAAACAACATTCACATGTCCTTCTGGAGTATTTGCCTACAGAAGGATGCCATTTGGTCTGTACAATGAACCTGCAACCTTTCAGAGGTGCATGCTCTCTATCTTCTCTGATATGGTAGAGAAATTTCTGGAAGTCTTCATGGATGACTTCTCAGTATTTGGAGACTCATTCAGCTCCTGTTTTGACCATCTAGCACTTGTTCTGAAAAGGTGCCAAGAGACTAACCTGGTTTTAAAATGGGAAAAATGTCACTTTATGGTGACTGAAGGAATTGTCCTTGGGCACAAAATTTCAAACAAGGGAATAGAGGTGGATCAAGCTAAGGTAGAGGTAATTGAAAAATTACCATCACCTGCCAATGTTAAAGCAATCCGAAGCTTTCTGGGGCATGTAGGATTCTATAGGAGGTTTATAAAGGATTTCTCAAAAATTGCAAAACCTCTGAGTAATCTGCTAGCTGCTGACACACCATTTATCTTTGACACAGAGTGTCTGCAGGCGTTTGAGACTCTGAAAGCTAAGCTGGTCACAGCACCAGTCATTCCTGCACCAGACTGGACATTACCATTTGAACTAATGTGTGATGCCAGTGACCATGCCATTGGTGCAGTATTGGGACAGAGGCATAATAAGCTTCTGCATGTCATTTATTATGCTAGCCGTGTTTTAAATGATGCGTAGAAGAATTACACAACAACAGAAAAGGAGTTGCTTGTAGTGGTTTATGCAATTGACAAGTTCAGATCTTATTTAGTAGGATCAAAAGTGATTGTGTACACTGACCATGCTGCTCTAAAATATCTCCTCACAAAGCAGGATTCAAAACCCAGACTCATAAGATGGGTGTTGCTTCTGCAAGAGTTTGATATAGAAATAAGAGACAGAAAAGGGACAGAGAACCAAGTAGCTGATCACCTGTCCCAAATAGAACCAGTAACAGGGGCGTCCCTCCTGGTGCACGAAAGTTACTTCACACTATGTAATTCCGCACAACTAACCAGCAAGTGCACTGGGTCGTCCAAGTAATACCTTACGTGAGTAAGGGTCAATCCCACGGAGATTGTTGGCTTGAAGCAAGCTATGGTTATCTTGCAACTCTTAGTCAGGATATTAATTAGTGGTTATCAATTGACTTGCAAATGAACAAGAGAGCATGAATTAAAGGTTACTTGTTATGCAGTAAATGAGAATATGTTGGAGTTTTGGAGATGCTTTGCCTTTTGAATCTCTGCTTTCTCTCTATCTTCTTCTTCACGCACGAACGTCCCTCCTATGGCAAGCTGTGTGTTGGAGGATCACCGTTGTCAATGGCTACCATCCTTCCTTTCAGTGAAAATGGTCCAGGTGCGCTGTCACCGCACGGCTAATCATCTGTAGGTTCTCGATCATACCGGAATAGGATTCGCCATCCTTTTGCGTCTGTCATTACGCCCAGCACTCGTGAGTTTGAAGCTCGTCACAGTCATCCAATCCCAGAATCCTACTAGGAATACCACAGACAAGGTTTAGACTTTTCGGATTCTCAAGGATGCTGCCAATGGATTCTAGCTTATACCACGGAGATTCCGATTAAGGAATCTAAGAGATACTCAATCGATCTAATATAGAACGGAGGTGGTTGTCAGGCACACGTTCATAAGGTGAGAATAGTGATGAGTGTCACGGATTATCACATTCATCATAAGAAGGTGCAAATGAATATCTTAGATAGGAACAAACATGATTGAATAGAAAACAGAAATACTGGCATTAACTCATCGAGGCACAGCAGAGCTCCTCACCCCCAACAATGGAGTTTAGAGACTCATGCCGTCAAAAAGGTACAAAGTTTAGATCTGAAATGTCATGAGATACAAAATAAATCTCTAAAAGTTGTTTAAATACTAAACTAGTAACCTAGGTTTACAGAAAATGAGTAAACTATGATAGATGGTGCAGAAATCCACTTCTGGGGCCCACTTGGTGTGTGCTGGGGCTGAGACTAAAGCTTCTCACGTGCATAAGGCTGTTTTGGGCGTTCAACGCCAGCTTTGGATCCAATTCTGGCGTTGAACTCCAACTCCTAACTTGTTTTTGGCGCTGAACGCCAGACAGCAGCATGGAACTGGCGTTGAACGCCAGTTTATGTCATCTATCTTTGAGGAAAGTATGGACTATTATATATTTCTGGAAAGCCCTGGATGTCTACTTTCCAACGCAATTGAAAGCGCGCCATTTAGAGTTCTGTAGCTCCAGAAAATCCACTTTGAGTGCAGGGAGGTCAGAATCCAATAGCATCAGCAGTCCTTTTTCAGCCTAAATCAGATTTTTGCTCAGCTCCCTCAATTTCAGCCAGATAATACCTGAAATTACAGAAAAACACACAAACTCATAGTAAAGTCCAGAAATATGAATTTTGCCCAGAAACTAATGAGAATAAACTAAAAACTAACTAAAATATACTAAAATCTATATGAAATTAACCCCAAAAAGCGTATAAAATACCTGCTCATCACAACACCAAACTTAAACTGTTGCTTGTCCTCAAGCAACTAGATAAATAAAATAGAATAAAAATGAGTCAAGAAACAATAATATCTCAGAGTTTTTGAGTGAAGCTCAGATTCTAATTAGATGAGCGGGGCTAGTAGCTTTTTGCTTCCGAACAGTTTTGGCACCTCGCTTTATCCATTGAAGCTCAGAGTGATTGGCATCTATAGGAATTTAGAATTCAGATAGTGTTATTGATTCTCCTTTTTCAGTATGATGATTCTTGAACACAGCTACTTTATGAGTCTTGGCCGTGGCCCTAAGCACTTTGTTTTCCAGTATTACCACCGGATACATAAATGCCACAGACACATAATTGGGTGAACCTTTTCAGATTGTGACTCAGCTTTGCTAAAGTCCCCAATTAGAGGTGTCCAGAGTTCTTAAGCACACTCTTCTTTTTGCTTTGGACCTTGACTTTAACCGCTCAGTCTCAAGTTTTCATTTGACACCTTCACGCCACAAGCACATGGTTAGGGACAGCTTGGTTCAGCCGCTTAGACCAGGATTTTATTCCTTTAAGCCCTCCTATCCACTGATGCTCAAAGCCTTGAATCCTTTTTATTACCCTTGCCTTTTGGTTTTAAGGGCTATTGGCTTTTTGCTCTTGCCTTTTGGTTTTAAGAGCTTAGGCTTTTTCTGCTTGCTCTTTTTTTTTCTGCAAGCTTTTGTTCTTTGCTGCTTTTTCTTGCTTCAAGAATCATTTTTATGATTTTTCAGATTATCAATAACATGTATCATGTTCATCATTCTTTCAAGAGCCAACATATTTAACAGTCTTAAACATCAAATTCAAAAGACATATGCACTGTTCAAGCATTCATTTAGAAGACAGAAAGCATTGCCACCACATGTAAATAATTAGAATGTTCTTATTAAAGACTCGAAAATTATTGCCTCTTATTCTAAAGAAATTCTTCTATTTTATTCATGTTTGATGATGATGAGAAAATTAAATTATAGCTTAATTGGAGATAAAATAAAAAATATAGATACTAATTACTACTATATGACTCCTAAGGTAAAACTAGAATAAGAACAGTTATCACAGAGTTAAGGCTAAGATTGGAATTTAACAACCTTTGTTCTGGGGAGTGGATGTTCCTCTAATCTGTGGGGTGCTTGGTCCTTCAAGAGATAATTTCTGGCGCTTCAATTCCCTTAAGTCGCACCCTTGCTCCTCCTGTTCTTTAATCAAATAGCAAAGAATGCTACTTTGTTCCTTCTGTTCTTTTATTATTTGTTCCATAGCTTCTTGCATCTTGGTAACTGATGTTTCAAGATACTCCCAGTATTTAGATTGAGGGATTTCTGGGAGAAATTCCTGTGTTTTCTTCTTGATGGGGTCATCCTATGCTTGTTGTTTTTCTATTGATGCTTTGGTGATTGGTCGCTCAATTGAGATATATTCAGTTATTCCCATCCTTACTCCAGCGTCCTTGCAGAGCATATAAATCAAGTTTGGATAAGCCAACCTGGCATCTTTGGAATTTTTATTTGTAATTTTGTAAAATTCAGTTGAAATCAGTTGATGAACTTCCACTTCTTTTCTCATCATGATGCAATGGATCATCGCTGCTCTTCTAATAGTGACTTCAGAACGGTTGCTAGTGGGCAGCAGAGAATGCCCAATGAAATCCAGCCATCCTCTGGCGACTGGTTTGAGATCTTCTCTTTTGAGTTGATTAGGAACACCCTTCGTGCTGGTGGTCCACCTGGCTCCAGGGATGCATATGTCCTCTAGAATCTTATCCAGCCCTTTTCTGTTCTCATCATTCTCCTATTGAAGGAGTCTGGATCATCTTTCAGCTGAGGTAGCTTTAAGATCTCCCTGATCTTGTCAGGGTGGGTATGAACAATCTTTCCTCTGACCACAGTCTGATAGTCATAGATAGCAGATCCAGATAGTCTTTGCCTGTCTGTATGCCACATATTAGCATAGAACTCCTGGACCATATTCCTTCCCACTTTCGTTTCAGGATTGGCTAGGATCTCCCAGTTCCTGATTCGAATTTGCTCCTGGATCTCTGGATATTCGTCTTCTTTCAGATCGAATCTGACTTCCGGGATCACTGATCTTAGACCTATTATTTTGTAATAATGGTCTGAATGTTCTTTAGTTAAGAACTACCTTGATTCCAAAGTGGTTTTGAAACACTCTCTTTCTTGCCTCTTAGAGTGGGTTGTTTTCCTTTAGGAGCCATGATCTTAGTGATCACGGATGAGCACACCAAACTTAGAGGTTTGCTTGTCCTCAAGCAAAAAGAAAAGAAAGGAGAGGGAGAGAAGGAGAGCTAGGTGCAATGGTGGATGGGAGGGGAGGGAGGCCGAATCCATATTTAAAGGGAGAGGGGGGTGGGTTTTCGAAAAATAGGGAGAAAGATAAGATAGAAGATATGATTTTTAGAAAAAAAATATGATAAGAAAAGATATGATTTAAAATTGAAAAGATATGAAAGATATCTGAAGAAGATAGATTTGGGATTTTGAAAAAGATATTGCTTAGTTGAAAGATTTTTGAATGAAAAGAGAGAGATTTGTTTTGAAAATTTTGAAAAAGAGTTAGTTGGATTGAAAAAAAAGGATTTGTGCTTATGGATTAAGATACATTTAATATTTTTAAAGAATGGTTTTTAGAAATTAGGGATTTTAGAAATCAGGGTTCTTAACATGTTTATGCGAGAAATCATGAATTGGAACATGAAAATTAGGATTGAAATGAAAAATATGAAAAAAAAAATGAATTTACCTCCTCCCCACCATCTTAGCGTTTGAACACCCAAACGCTGCATGTTTTGGGCGTTCAACGCCCAAATGCTGCTTCTCCTGGGCGTTCAACGCCCAGCTGCTGCTTATTTCTGGCGTTGAACGCCAGGAAGTCCTTTGTTACTGGGCGTTTTTCTGAACGCCCAGAACGCTGTAAATCTGGTGTTAAATGCCCAGAAAGAGCTTCTTTCTGGCGTTCAACGCCCAGATGGCTATCCTTATTGGCGTTCAATGCCCAGTGGATGCTTCTGTTGGGCGTTGAACGCCCAAAACAGACTTTTACTGGCGTTTTCTTGCCAGTGAGCTCTTTTTCTCTGTTTTGCGTGCAGAATCCTTCTGTAACCCTGTGAACTTATACAATTGACTCTTTACCTTAGGATCAATGAACTTCATATAAACAAATAAAATCAAGAATAGGGCAAAATGCTTAGAGGAAGTGATGCCCCATGGCTGGGTTGCCTCCCAGCAAGCGCTTCTTTATTGTCTTTAGCTGGACCTTGCTGAGCTTTTAATCTAGCTTCAGCCTTGAGCACTCTTGCTCAACATTGCCTTCAAGATAGTGCTTGATTCTCTGTCCATTAACAATGAACTTCTTATCAGAATCAATATCTTGAAGTTCCACATAACCATATGGTGATGCACTTGTAATCACATATGGTCCCCTCCACCGGGACTTTAGTTTCCCGGGGAATAGCCTGAGCCTAGAGTTAAACAACAGAACCTTTTGTCCTGGTTCAAAGATTCTAGATGACAGCTTCCTGTCATGCCATTTTTTTTATTTTTCTTTACAAAGCTTGGCATTTTCGAAAGCAGTGATCTGAATTCCTCTAGCTCATTTAGCTGGAGCAATCTTTTTTCTCCAGCTAATTTGGCATCAAAGTTCAGGAATCTGGTTGCCCGGTAGGCTTTATGTTCCAGTTCCACGGGCAGGTGACATGCCTTACCATACACAAGTTGGTATGGAGAGGTCCCTATAGGAGTCTTGAATGCTGTTCTGTATGCCCACAGAGCATCATCCAAGCTTCTTGCCCAATCCTTTCTACGGGTATTACAGTCCGTTCTAGGATTCTTTTTAGCTCTCTGTTAGAGACTTCAGCTTGCCATTAGTTGTGGATGATATGGAGTCGCCACCTTGTGGCAATCCCATACCGGACCATGGCAGAGTAAAGCTGTTTGTTGTAGAAGTGAGTGCCCCCATCACTGATTAGTACTCTAGGGACCCAAACCTGCTGAAGATATATTTCTGAGGAACTTCAGCACTGTTTTAGTATCATTGGTGGTGTGGCAACGGCCTCTACCCATTTTGATACGTAGTCAACGGCCACCAGAATATAAGTGTTTGAGTATGATGGTGGAAAAGGTCCCATGAAGTCAATTCCCCATACGTCAAACAACTCAATCTCCAAGATTCCTTGTTGAGGCATGCCATAACCATGAGGCAGATTACCAGCTCTTTGGCAACTGTCACAGTTACGTACAACTCTCGGGAATCTTTATAGAGTATGGGCCAATAGAAGCCACATTGGAGGATCTTGGTGGCTGTTCGCTCACCTCCGAAATGGCCTCCATATTGTGATCCATGGCAATGCCATAGATCTTCTTGCTTCTTCTCTAGGCACATATCTCCGGATTATTCCGTCTGCACATCTCTTAAAGAGATAGGGTTCATCCACAAGTAGTACTTTGCATCAGTAATAATTTTTTCTTTTGTTGCCTGTTGTACTCTTTGGGTATGAACCTTGCAGCTTTGTAGTTTGCAATGTCTGCAAACCATGGTGTTTCTGAATGGCAATAGATGCTCATTCGGAAAAGTCTCAGAGATCTCAGGAGAGGGGAGGGACGTCTCTTCTACTGGCTCTATCCGAGACAGATGATCAGCCACTTGGTTCTCTGTCCCTTTTCTGTCTCTTATTTCTATATCAAACTCTTGCAGAAGCAACACCCATCTTTGAGCCTGGGTTTTGAATCCTGCTTTGTGAGTAGATATTTGAGAGCAGCATGGTCAGTATACACAATCACCTTTGATCCTACCAAGTATGATCTAAACTTGTCAATGGCATAAACCACTGCAAGCAATTCTTTTTCTGTGGTTGTGTAATTTTCTGGGCATCATTTAAAACACGCTAGCATAATAAATGACGTGCAGAAGCTTGTTATACCTCTGTCCCCAGCACTGCACCAACGGCGTGATCACTGGATCACACATTAGCTCAAATGGTAATGTCCAGTCTGGTGCAGAGATAACTGGTGCTGTGACCAGCTTAGCTTTCAGCGTTTCAAACGCCTGCAGACACTCTGTGTCAAACACAAATGGCATGTCAGCAGCTAGCAGATTGCTCAGAGGTTTTGTGATTTTTGAAAAATCCTTTATAAACCTCCTATAGAATCCTGCATGCCCCAGAAAGCTTCTGATTGCCTTAACATTGGCAGATGGTGGTAATTTTTCAATTACCTCTATTTTTGCTTGATCCACCTCTATTCCCTTGTTTGAAATTTTATGCCCAAGGATAATCCCTTCAGTCACCATAAAGTGACATTTTTCCAGTTTAAAACCAGGTTGGTCTCTTGGCATCTTTTCAGAACTAGTTTCAGGTGATCAAGACAGGAGCTGAATGAGTTTCCATATACTGAGAAGTCATCCATGAAACTTCCAGAAATTTTTCCACCATATCAGAGAAAATAGAGAGCATGCATCTCTGGAAGGTTGCAGGCGCATTACACAGCCCAAATGGCATCCTTCTATAAGCAAACACTCCAGATGGACATGTGAATGCTATTTTCTCTTGATCCTGGGGATCTACTGCAATCTGGTTATAGCCTGAGTAGCCATCCAAAAAGCAGTAATAATCATGACCTGCCATCTTTCTAGCATTTGGTCTATGAATGGTAAAGGAAAATGATCCTTTCTGGTGGCTGTATTGAGCCTTCTGTAGTCAATACACATGCGCCACCCTGTAACTGTTCTTGTAGGAACCAGTTATTCTTTTCATTATGAACCACTGTCATGCCTCCCTTTTTGGGGACAACTTGAACAGGGCTCACCGAGGGGCTGTCAGAAATGGATAGATAATCTCAGCCTCCAGTAATTTGGTACCTCTTTCTACACCACTTCCTTCATGGTTAGATTTAGCCGCCTTTGTGGTTGAACCACTGGTTTAGCATTATCCTCCAATAAGATTTTGTGCATGCATCTAGCTGGGCTTATGCCCTTAAGGTCACCTATGGACCATCCAAGAGCTGTCTTGTGTGTCCTTAGCACTTGAATCAGTGCTTCCTCTTCCTGTGGATTTAAAGCAGAGCTTATGATCACTGGAAATGTGTCACCTTCTCCCAGAAATGCATATTTCAGGGATGGTGGTAATGGTTTGAGCTCGGGTTTAGGAGGTTTTTCCTCTTCCAGAGGAAATTTAGAGGCTCTTTCATTTCCTCTGAATCCTCCACATCAGGCTGAACATCTTTAAAGATGTCTTCCAACTCTGATTCGAGACTCTCAGCCATGTTGATCTCTTCTACCAAAGAGTCAATAAGATCACTTTCATGCAGTCTTTTGATGTGTCTGGATGCTGCATGGCTTTGACAGCATTCAACTTAAACTCATCCTCATTGACTCTCAAGGTTATTTCCCCCTTTGGACATCAATGAGAGTTCGTCCAGTTGCTAGGAAGGGTCTTCCTAGAATGAGAGTAGCACTCTTGTGCTCCTCCATTTCCAGCACTACAAAGTCAGTGGGAAAGGCGAATGGCCCAACTCTGACAATCATGTCTTCAATCACGCCTGATGGGTATTTAATGGAGCCATCAGCAAGTTGGAGACATATCCGGGTTAGTTTAACTTCCTCAGTTAAACCAAGCTTTCTGATAGTGGATGCAGGTATTAGGTTGATGCTTGCCCCAAGATCACATAAAGCTGTCTTAGTGCAATTACCTTCTAATGTGCATGGTATCAGAAAACTCCCAGGGTCTTTAAGCTTTTCAGGAAAGCTTTTCAGAATGACTGCACTGCATTCTTCAGTGAGGAGAACTCTTTCAGTTTCTCTCCAATCCTTCTTATGACTCAAGATCTCATTCATGAACTTGGCA